>NW_017670271.1:388493-417108 GCF_001879085.1 Nicotiana attenuata
CCCTTTATCCTCCTAAACTCCATAAAAACAGTATCAAAAGAGACAACCCAACAGCAACACGAAACAGCCCACAAAATAGTCCCACAAGTTCAACAACTCAAAATTGATTTTTCCGTTTACTAAAACACGCTTCACATGTCCTTTTTTTCAAATTGAGCAACACAACCAAAAGTACATAATTAAGCCTCTTATCCAAAACCATCCATGAATTTAACTTAAAAATAAGTTTACAACCAGACAACAGTGACTCAACAACAAACAACATACCACTCTTTCGAAACTCGCTGGTCTAGTCTTTACGATCGAGTTACAACTCGTACAAGCATAGATAATGGAAGGAGGAGCATAAATTTACCTTGGACTGAGTAGAACCCATGAAACCTAGCCCTTCTTCATCCAAAATCAGTCCCCCAACGCAGCTACAAGAAGGAGAAAGGGAAACTAGCAAGTTGTCCGGGCTTTTCGGCACTAGAATCACATCGTAACACCCGAAATAACCTAGGGTTGTGTGGGATTTTTGGAGAGGAGGTGCAGGGTTCAATATGATTTTTTGGTCTGAGAAATAAGTGAATGAAATGAGTTAATAAGTCCTTAAAACTCCCTCTTGGCCGACTTTAGGGGCTTTTAATTGAGGCCTCTCCTTTTAGGAAGTAGGTGATGCACCTATTTGTCACCTACCATTCTGCGCAGTCTTGCGAAAATGCAAATATGTCTCTACTCCAATGTTTTATTAATGAACGGTTTAATCCGTTGGAAACTAGACTCGTAGATCTTCAATTTGGTAGGTAAATCATCCCGTAATCCCAAGTACATTCGGAGAAATGCTCAGCTACATTTAACCTAAATTTCAGCATATTTATGATTGTAACTTGTGATGACCTTTTCCCACTTTTGTTCCACAAGTCACTTGATTTCAAAACATGACACACGACTATCATACGACTAAAATAACTCATAAATCTCCTTATAATGTTAAGTACTCTAGTCTCACCCCAAAAGTACATGTTATAACATTCACAACTTGTCGACTTTTGACGAAACTTATTTTCTTCAAGTCGTTTAGCTTCTAAGCCTTCAAACCCTCTTGGTGCGTGGTATTCGTAATCTTAAATATTGTAACCTCCAAGTTAACATGATTAACTTACTTGTTGTACTTTCACAGATGATCTCATTTCATAGCTTACATTAGTTGACTTGCGACGTACTTTTATATACGAAAACATGGGGTGTAACAGCCTTCGCCGGCGAAGCAGGTCCAGGGTTTCAGGAGAGAGGAGAGAGAAAGAGAGCCATGATTCCGGCATCTCCATTAGATCCAAATCTGGTGACGCCTCTGATCTTCCTCCATTGTTTTCGTTACCGGTAATGGACCCATCGCGGGTAGAGCTAGACAGTGGCAAAAAAGATATAGGAAAGAGAGAGAGGGGGTTGAGACAAAAGGAGAGAGAGTTGAGGGAGAATGGAGAGAGGGTTGAGAGAAAAGTTGAGGGATCAGTTGTATACATTTGAACTTTGCTATAAAATATAAAAAGTGGTTATAAATAATAATATTTTAAATTATTTTAGTTTATAATAAATAAGGTGCATTATTTAGCTATAGCATATAAAATTTCCTATAACTTAACACATTTAAGAGCCCGTTTGGATTAGTTTTAAAAAGTGACTTTTTAGAAGAAATAGTTTTTAAGCTTTTTAGCAATAATTTTGTGAGGTTACCCAATTTATTGCTTTTGGCTTGTTTTAGATTGTTTTTAATTTATTTTAAGCACTTTATAACTTTATCAAAGACCGGAAATTTTTTAAAAAAAACTTAAATATTGATTTGACCAGCTCTATCCAAGTTACTCCTGCTTTTGGGTTCAGGCGACCTAACTCGGCCCAAAGTTAAAAGAGGAGTCCAGGGAAAGGGCTTAAGCAGGGTTTTGTTTCCTTGAAGCTAGGGGATAGGAGCAAGGAAGAGGGAGAGGCAGGATTCTCTAGGTAAATACGGCGGGGAATAGCAACAGGAAGTAGCAGAGAGAGGTGAGAGTTGAGGAGATATGTGGCGCAGGGGTCTGAATGCTGGAAATGGCGTAGCAACTGTATTTCTCAGGCATTTCTCGCGGAAAAGGGCACCAAATCTTAGGAAGATCAACCCCAAGGTACCACCCCAAGAAGCTGCTGAAATTGCAGAATCTCTTTACCATGTTATCAAGCAGCACGGTCCCCTCACCCTCCCCAATACTTGGAACCTCGCCAAGGTGACACTTTCTGACCCTGCTCTAATCCTTCCTGCTTACATCATTTGGGTAAATATTATATATATTCCGTGAATGTTTTTCCCCAATACAACAAGGTCCATACCCTCCGAAAATGCACGAAGAAGATACTTGCTCAAGAATAATACAATATTGATTTCTGCCCTTTGCTCTTGTGCCGATCCCTATTTGAGATCTTAAAAGTTTTGCACTTAGTGTCTGATAATTGAGGACCTGTTCAGAGAATGAAATGAGGATAGACAATTAGCATATGACAAATGATGCAACAAATTTAAGACATACACTTGGTGTTAGAGGCGAAAAGCAAGCAACCATGTCTAACCTAACACAATAGTTTCCTATTTGAGTTTATTTCTTAAAAAAATTCATGACTACATTGTCTAGCAGTCATACCTATGAAACCTTTGTTATTGTAATGAATTTACAACAAGATAGTCCTCGGTTCCTTTATGTTTCAGATCACTCTTTTGATGCAGTAAAATTTCTTTTCTGTAACATTTCTTTTTCAAAGGTCTCTTATTGGTCGCTCTTTCCTTAAGGTTGTATTTGTGTATCAGATTAGACATATGCATGAATCTTTACATTGATTTAGTATGAGTAATGGCATCTATGGAGTATATTAAGTATTTACCTTATCGGAAAAGTTACCCATATAAATATATGTAGAAGTGGTGAAAAGCTAAAACCACATCCATAGATTTGCAACTTCTGCATTTCTCTACGAACCATATTCTATGCCACTCAGAGGTGGGCCTGTGTTGGGTGCAGAGGGGTCACTGGCACCCGTTAACGTCAGAAAAACTCTCTCTCTATGTATGTGTGTATATACCTTGAAAAATGTCTACATATTTTTCTGGGACCCCTAAACACAGGCTCTCTAAGAGGCACTCGTCGAAGCCACTGTTGTGTCCACGCCACCTTTAAATCTTGGGTTCCCGTCTGACATGCACAAGTGATGTGTTTTTTGACAATGCACAAGTGATATGTTTTTTGACAATGGAAGTTCATTCTATTAAAACAAATTTTACAGCCTTTTTCTTTAAACTGATTCTAGCAAATGGATGAAGGCACTTAGGATTAAAAAAAATATGACTAAACCTAAATCATAAGAAATTAAAAATTTAGGATTAAACTTCTTAAATAGCCCCACTAGTGGAATTATACTGGGTTGTTGTTGTTGTAAACTTCTTAAATATCAGGGCATTTGATGCACAAAGAGCTCCAAAACATGATCAGGAAAGGGTGACTTGTTCAGTGAACTAATGTAGAAGCGTTGTCCACCAAGTAGTATTGATACAATAACCTATTCATGTAAGGGTAATTTTCATTTTTCACCACCATGGATGTAGGAGTGGTTCCGTACTTCTTATTCGGATTTTTTTATTACGGTTTGCATTTCAGATCTTATTTTTGAAATATTCGAAATTCGGATTTAGGACTTGGGATTTTTAGCTAGCGTTTGGCCATATCCCAAATTTATTTTGAAAAATCTGATTTGGGTGAAGTTTGGTTTGAAGATGAAAATGTGTTTGGACATAGGTTTTCAAAACATATTTTCCAACTTTATTTTGAAAAAACATGTATATAATTCCCAAGTTTTGGGATTTAGGCCCAAAATCAGCTCAATAGCTGATTTTGGGATTTGAGATTTGGTATTTGGCCAAAATATGGGCAAAATTTATGGCCAAAAATGAGTTTTGAAAATAAATCCCAAATTTATTTTGACAAAACTCATGGCCAAACGGGGCCTTAGATATCCGTATCGAAAATCTGTTTTTTTTATACCATACATTTAGCCCTACCCATTAGACATTAGCCCGGTACCAAATTCAATACCCTTATAAATCAGTCAAAATAGCCTATTAGTGCATTTGAACCTGAACTCTTAGTTGTATGATCTATTTGGACATGGTTTTACTATTTTTAGACTTGTTAATTTTCAAGGTGACTGTCTTTTAGATGATTTTGCCCGTCAAGAGTACTTTCTTGAACTGCTGAAAGTGATATTCCATCGAGTTGTCTGATTGTCACATGTTTGTAAGCAGCTGGAATTTGGTTGGTCTTTGTTTTGTTGATTCTCGGAGCCTTAATGCTTCTGTTGATAGGAATTTCCCGGATAATGGTTGTATTGCTTGCATGAGGCACTAATAAGCCACGTGTTTATAAGCAAACTTTTCTTTGGATGATTTTGATACGAATACTTTGTTTAAAGGGTTGTGGTGGAAATGAGGAATTATAGTTGCAATTTAACAATGAACACTTTATTCAGATGTTCATTTTTGTACGAAGAAGAAGCCCATCTTATAGGCTCAAAACAAAAAAAAATCAGAATAACCAAACCAATTAATCCGAAGTCGAACTTATAGCAACCGAACTAATACTTTGCAGAATTGCTAGAAGCGAGTGCTTCGTCTCTTAAAGCTCTGAAGCGAAGCGAGGGTATGATGCTTTTTGGGTGTGAGGTGAAGCAAGTTGAAAGAAGCGGCCACTTCTGTCGAAGAAGCGTGAAGCAACGAAGCACTGAAAGGCACTTTTTTTTTTTTTTTTAATTTTAAAAAAGTGACCTTTTTAGAAAAGAAAAAAAAAGAAAGGGAGGGGACCTTTTTAGACAAAAAGTAAGGGGTAGCTTATTCGCTGCTGGCTGCTGCTTTGTTCTCGCTGCTGCTGCTAGGGTTCTTAGCTACTGGCTGCTTTTCTTCACTGCTCCGCTGTTTCTGAAAGGGAGTTGTTGCGGCTGCCTTTGTTCCTGCTTCTGTTTTGCTAGTTCTTTAGGTTTTATTTTCCCTGTTTGGGTTTTTTTTTTTTTTTTTGGAGTTTGTATAAGCAAATAAAACTTTTAGTAGCAAATTGGTATTTAGTGCTTTCTCTATTTCTGCCACTCTCCTGGTTAATAGTAAAAAACAACTTATAATTGCAATTATAGATGGATTAATGATCTCTTCTTCTTTCTCTTTTTTTTTTTTTTTTATTTTGTTGTCGGAGGATTGTTAGTTCTTTACTTTTTCAATTGGAAGATTTGCATTGTGGATGTTATTTTTGTTGAGTTCTTGTTTAGTTAGTTATTTTATTTATTTTGTCTGGTGTTCATTTTGATATTCTTTTAAAGTTGCACTTCACTTCAATGGAGCATGCGTTTCGCCTCACGCTTAAAGCCCTAGGGCGCTTGTCGCTTTTTTGCGCTTCTCGCTTTAAAAATACAGGGGCTTCGATAGTTTGGCCAATGTCGAGATTTTTTTTAATAAGTCAGCCTTAAGATTCTTAACATTGTCAATATGATTAATTGACTAGATAAGTTACAATTTTGACTTGTTTTTCCTTTCAGGAAGCTAATGTTAGTGGATTAAACAGCAAAACACACATGAAGCTAATGCTCAAATGGATGAGGGGTCGAAATATGCTCAAGCAGTTCTGCCACCATGTTGGTTCTAGCAAGAAATTCCTTCTTTCTGCCCTACCTGACGAAACGCAGATCAACCAGGCAAACAACTCACTGGAAGTGAAGATTAAGATTGAAAAGCCTCAAGTCAAAGGTAAAAGCTTCCCATAATTATGTTTTCCCTGCAAATATTGGGAGAAAGTCGAGGGGATATGATGCTGGATAAGCTTTTACAGTGAAGAAATTTCAAGCTTGTGATCTCCTTCGAATCAGGCTTGATGACACTCTTTGTACTCTCTTGTATCTTCTGGTCTTTTGTAATGGGACCTTATGCTACAGGATTATCTCCCATGGGTTTGATTAATCCCCCTTAGTTGTGGGGACATGTGATTAAAATTTTCCAACTGGATTTTATGCGTTCGACATGGTAAACATCCTCATTGATAAGCCCTTGTCATTTTCAGTAAGGCTACCGTTTGTGGGTGACAAACATGTCTGCAAGTCATGGCTAGACCTGTTCTAGATTTTTCTGAATTCTTAGGTGCATTGCTCTAAGATATACTATGAATAAAATAGGCATTTTGGGGAGTAGAAGTTGAATTTGGGCTAATGCAACTTGATCCGCTATGGAATTTGATGTATTGTTATTTAATCAAATCCATGTAGCAGGTAAGATCATTACTTTTTGGGTCCGCATCATGGAACGTTCTTGGTTCTTTTTCTTCTTTTTGTGTTTTTGGGTGTTGCTTTTGGTAGGGGCTTTTTTCTTTTTTTCTTTTTTTCTTTTTTTCTTTTTTCTTTTTGGGGGGGGGGGGGGGGGGGTTGGTTGGTGCGCTTGGGGATGGTTATTCCTACTTTGAAAGATATTATGCTCCATAGCCTTATTGCCTATATGCTGATTTCTCGTCATATCTCTTACATGAAAGTAACAACAAAAACAGGAAGTAAAATTATACATGAAATCGATTATGACGGTATAATGTCAACCTTATGACTGACCCTGGCAATCTGTTAAGAATGACAATGGAGTGAGGTGGATTTTATGTTTGCTGGAGAACGCTGTTTATTTTGGTGCGAAATATGGCGATTAGTAAATTGTGTGTAGGTATACTTATTGTTTATGATAGAGACATTTCAAATTGAGTGGAAGGTGGACCGAGAATGCTCCTATTTTGCATACTTTGATGACCCTGTGTTCAGTAGCAGATTTAATGAGAAAAAGTGGCTAGCCTACTTCTCTGACATTTGACTCTGGTTAATCATGCTATGGGAGGGCAATTTTCGTACTATGACCAATATAACTTGTTTCATGTTACTGGTGGGACAAGTAAAAGCGAACGGAGGAAATATTCACTAAAGAAAGATAAAACCTAGCTTAGGGATTGTTCCGTGTTTGGCTGGAGAATAAAGTTAGGGGTCGTTTGATAGGGTGTATAAGAATAATGTTGAATAGGGTGTATTAGTAATGCAGAAATTATTTTTTATACACTGTTTGGTGTGGTGTATTAAAAACTAAAACGCATTGCATGATTTTTTAAAAAAAATTAGTTGTTTACAAAAATTTCCTCTATATTCTTTAGCTTTAAGAGACTTTAAGGACAATTGTCTTTAATCATGCTATTGCATGCATTAATAGCCTTGGTATTACTAATACCATGGTTTGCTATGCATTAGCTATACATAGGATAATACCAAATAGGATGTATAACTAATGCTTGTATTAGTTATACCTAGATTGAAAAGTGTACCAAACAAGGTATTACTAATACACAAAGCTAATGCATACATTATTTTCTCTAATGCACTCTACCAAACGACCTCTTAGTGCTCTAAGACAAAATTGATCGCTTGGATAATCAATCTAATTCTTTATTTTAACCGGTTACAATGGCCAAAAGCAAATCGGTTATTTATTGGTTAGAGCAAGCGTTTGAACCTTAATGTGCACCTTGAAACCTCGACGTAAATTCCGAGCTCTCACCGGCTTAGTTCCGGTAAGTGCTTTATTTCATGAATACATAATCACAAAACTGGAAGTTGTGCAATTAAGCATTATAAAAATGAGCATCCATCATTCCAAAACTAACGATCTAACAAATAAGGCAAATGCAAAAAACTGCCCTTCGAATAACAACAGGTTGTAGCGCCAGTAAAAAACAGCAGAAGCATACAAATACACAATCCACAACAAAAGGTAAAAAAGGAAAATGCACAACCCATATTCCACAAATTTGCTAGCGGTTCTTTACAAAAACTGCATATACCAGAAAATTGAGCTATCTAACATTCTTCTTGCCACTTGGCACCACAAAATTGTCAAAGCAATATTCTCCACATTCATCTTCATTGTCCTCTTGAAGCCTATATTTGCTGAAATGCTGCACCCTGAACTTCCATTCTCCTTTAACCGGATCATAGGACACAAATTCAGCACCTTGATCTCCTGCCTTCCTCTTAAGCATATCCTTATATTTATCGATTCTAGGACCCTCTGTATATTGTTGTCCAGTCTTCTTATCAAAACATTTTATGTTGAGAAGTGTCACCTCAGCAGGCTTGTTAAGACCTTGTCCAACAGGAGGTTTCTTACTCTCATCCATATAGACTATCACCTCCCGATTGTTAAACTGAATCAAAGACTCCAGATCAAGCCGTCGAACATCTGTTTCCCCGATGAACTTGATGCTTCCATATTCATGTCTACCAACCACAAAATCCTTCACATGGCGACAGAACCCAGGCTCAGCCCTTTCCTTTGCTGCCAATTCCTGAACCCGTGGCTCTGTGTAATAATCAGAATGGCGGAGCTTTGGCATCAGAGCCTCAATGTCAGCCCCATGTTCGTAAACAATTGCTGCTTCACCAGCTCGATGGCCAGTAAGGGTAATGGAAGACCCCCCTCCTTTTTGGAGGTGATTCCCTTCATGGAGACCATTGGGTTTCTGGTTTAGTTTGGCACTATGGAGACCCTCTTTATCAAGGCCATTCTCAACCAAATCTTCTGCAGGAACAGATGAAATGCAGCTAATGAGGCCAAATTACTGTACAGAAATTTAACTTCTGGTGACAACTGAGTAACTAACACTGTAAGACAGATAGAAGTAACATTCACTACTGATAAACTTTGTATTCTAAGCAAAATGTTAACTTCAAGTTCTCAGAACCAAAATTCTCCTGACAAAATAATATTTAACATTTTCGTTTATTGAAAAGTTCAAGCAAGAATCCATATATTTTATAAGCATACATCTGTAATCCATATATTTTACTCCTCTCTCTCTCTCCTCCCTCTACAACGGTCAGCTCCCTTCCCCCACCCAACCCCGTCCCCTGCCCCCCTCCCTCCTCCTCCGGCGACTCCACTACTGCCGGCGACGTCCCCCCACCGGTAAGCTCACCCTCTTCTCTCTCTCCCTTCTCCCCTCTCTCACGTCCCCCACCGGTAAGCCCACCCAGCCCTCTCGCCCCTCCCCCCTAACTCCCCTGTATTTTCCGGCGATAGCGCCGGCGACGTCATACCCCCCCCCCCCCTCTTCCCCATTTTTTGTATAGATTTCTATTCCCCATTCTCCCTTTCACCCTCCACCTTCCTTCCCCACCTCCTCCTCACCTCTTACCCCACCCCCTCCCCTTTCCCGAGTCAGGCAGACCCCCCCCCCCCCGCGTTTTTGTGTGGGGTTGTCGTGTGTGTGTGATTTTCAGGTACTAGTCGCGGCGGACGAGGCGGGCTTGAGGCGTTTGGAAGTGAAGAGCGAAGCAACACCGGCCGGAACGTGCAAGAGTTGGCAGTAGGTGACCTCGGGCGCATCAAAGCTTACTTCCAGGTTTTTTTTCACCGGGAGTTGGTACCTCCTGATCTCTTGTTTACTCTGTACACCTTTTTACGTATTCTAGCTAGCATCCTGTGTGTGGTTTACTCTGTCGCTATCTAGCTAGCACCCTTTTTCGTGTTCTGCTAAACTCCGTGTGTGCATCACTGTTTTCCTTAGTCGGTTGGAGGGATAATGGCCGCGGCGGGGAATGGTGGTGTAAGGTCATGTCCGTCGGGGGGCGGGGGTGGTGGTGGGGGTGAGCAGGGGGGCAGGGAGCGGCTCTGTGGGTGGGGCGGGAGGCAAGGGTTGGAAGGGGATAGCGGGCGCTCAGATTGAGGGTCGGGTCGTGGAACATAGGCACCCTGACGGGTAAGTCCATTGAGTTGGCGAAGATTCTTCAGAAAAGGAGGGTCAGCATAGCTTGTGTGCAGGAGACTAGGTGGAAAGGGTCGAAGGCGAGGAATGTAGACGGGTTTAAGCTGTGGTATTCTGGGGTCGTGAGGGGTAAGAATGGAGTGGGTATCTTGGTGGATAGGGATCTTAGGGAGTCCGTGGTGGAGGTTAGGCGAGTGAACGATAGGTTAATGTCTATTAAGTTGGTTATTGGTGGTTGCGTCCTCAATGTCATCAGCGCTTACGCGCCGCAAGCAGGCCTAGACGAGGAGGTTAAGAGGTGATTTTGGGAGGGCTTGGACGAGTTGGTGAGTAGTATTCCCCAATCTGAGAAGTTAGTTATTGGAGGGGATTTTAATGGTCATATTGGGGCTGATGCTGGTGGTTATGGTGAGGTGCATGGTGGCTTTGGCCTTGGGGTTAGGAACGGAGGAGGCACTTTGCTGCTTGATTTCGCCAGGGCTTTCGAGCTTTTGATTGCGAACTCGTCATTTCAGAAGAGGGAGGAGCATTTGGTTACTTTCGAAAGTTCGGCGGCGAGGACTCAGATTGATTACCTCCTCCTCAGAAGGAGCGATAGAGGGTTGTGCAAGGACTGTAAGGTTATTCCGGGAGAGTCCCTTTCGACTCTTCATAGACTCCTAGTGATGGATGTCGGTCTCTGGGTGAAGAGAGAGAGGAGGGGTGCTCGGGGCAGGCCGCGAATTAGATGGAGAGCTTTGACTAAGGAGAAAGCCCAGGAGTTGGAGAGGAGGTTAGCTGATGGTGGAGCTTGGAGAAGTTATGGGGAAGCGGACGCAATGTGGTCAGAGACGGCGAACTTGGTTAGGGAGGCAGCGCGGGATGTGCTCGGGGTAGCCAAGGGCTATTCAGGCAGACATCAAGGTGACTGGTGGTGGAACGATGTAGTCCAAGGAAAAGTGGACGCGAAGAAGGCGGCGTTTGCTAAGTTGGCAGGGAGCGCAAGCGAGGAAGAAAGGAGAGTCAACAGGGAGAGCTACAAGGTGGTGAGCAAGGAAGCGAAGCTGGCGGTCACGGAAGCAAAAAATGCGGCGTTTAGTCGCATGTACGAGGAATTGGGGGAGAAAGGCGGGGACAGGAAGTTATTCAGGTTGGCTAAAGTGAGGGAGAGGAAGGCGCGGATCTAGACCAAGTTAGGTGCATCAAGGACGAGGATGGGGGAGTCTCAAGTCAAGCAGAGGTGGCAGGCGTACTTTCGAGACCTGCTTAACGAGGAGGGGGATCGAGACATCGAGCTAGGGGAGTTGGGGAATTCAGAGTGTCATAGAGACCTTGGGTACTGCAGGCGCATTAGGGTGGAGGAGGTCGTGGGGGCTTTGCGTAGGATGAGTAGGGGTCGAGCGACCGGACAAGACGAAATCCCGGTGGAGTTCTGGAAATGCATAGGTAGGTCAGGAGTACAGTGGCTGTCCAGGTTGTTCAATGTGATCTTCAGGACTAAGAGGATGCCGGAGGAGTGGAGGTGGAGTACAGTGGTGCCCGTGTATAAGAACAAAGGGGATATCCAGTGTTGTAACAACTATAGGGGTATCAAATTACTAAGCGCCGCTCCACTACAGAAGCTATCCACACAGGAGATTGGTGGAACACTTCAGGGATAAGAAGAAGGACCTGCACATGGTGTTTTATCGACTTGGAGAAGGCGTACGACAAGGTCCCAAGGGAGGTGCTATGGAGGTGTCTGGAGGCGAAGAGCGTGCCGGAAGCCTACATCAGAGTGATCAAGGACATGTACGATGGAGCTAAGACTAGGGTTAGGACGGTGGGTGGCGACACAGACCATTTCCCGGTGGTAATGGGGCTTCATCAAGGATCTGCACTTAGCCCTCTCTTATTTGCTTTGGTGATGGATGCTATAACACGCCATATTCAAGGGGATGTGCCATGGTGTATGCTATTTGCTGATGACATAGTCCTGATAGACGAGACGAGGGTCAATGTTAACGAGAGGTTGGAGGTTTGGAGACAGACTCTCAGAGTACCTGGAGTGCAAGTTTAGCGCCGAGCCGAGCGAAGTAGGCAGGGACGTCAAGCTTGGATCTCAGGTCATCGCCAAGAGGGACAGTTTCAGATATCTTGGGTCGGTGATTCAGGGGGACGGAGAGATCGACGGGGATGTCACTCACCGTATAGGGGCGGGGTGGTCGAAATGGAGGCTTGCATCAGGAGTCTTGTGTGAGAAGAAAGTGCCACAGAAACTCAAGGGGGAGTTTTATAGAGCTGTGGTTAGACCTGCCATGTTGTGTGGGGCTGAGTGCTGGCCGGTGAAGAACTCCCATGTCCAGAGAATGAAGGTTGCGGAGATGAGGATGCTCAGGTGGATGTGCGGGCTCACCAGGTTAGATAAGATTAGGTATGAAGTTATTCGGGAGAAGGTGGGGGTGGCCCCAGTAGATGAGAAGATGCGGGAAGCGAGGCTCAGGTGGTTCGGGCATGTGCGGAGGAGAAGCTCCGATGCCCCGGTGAGGAGTTGTGAGCGGCTGGCGGTGGTTGGCGCGAGTCGAGGCAAAGGGAGGCCCAAGAGGTATTGGGGAGAGGTGATTAGGCAGGACATGGCTAGAATGCGGATTTCCGAGGACATGGCCCTTGATAGGAAAGTCTGGAGGTCTAGTATCAGGGTTGTAGGATAGGGGCTTCTAGAATTTTTCGTACTTCTGTCCCGGGGCTGGGGGTTGGTAGGGCTCTCCATAGATGATCTGTGTATTGTATTGTGCCCCCTTATGGTAGTTACTGGTCGATATATTTGCATGCCATTTTATTTATGGTTTATGTTTAGATAATTATTTATGTGATTTCTGCTGGAGTTACTAATGCTCTTTTGTTTTTTGTTTTTGTTTTTCTTTTCCTTTTCCTGAGCCGAGGGTCGATTGGAAACAGCCTCTTTGCCCTTTCGGGTAGGGGTAAGGCCTGTGTACGTATTACCCTCCCCATACCCCACCTTGTGGGATTATACTGGGTAGTTGTTGTTGTTGTTGAAAAGTTCAAGCAAGTTATGAAAAAAAAAAAAATAACCCATTGCATAATTCCAAAAATTACTTACTGTTTTTATCGTTTGCACTGGTCTCGGTAACTGGAGCAGAAACAACTTCAGGAATTTTACCTGAATATGAAGTGCGTTCTTCAGCAAAATAAGACCACTATACAACAACATAGTTCTGAAGCAAGACTCGATATAGTAAAGACAAACTACAAAGAGAAAGATGAGCACAAGCAAAGAAAGGATGTGCATTCTACATTTGTGGAATAGGAACCAACTTGTAGCCTGAAGACGTGGATATGAAGATATTCAACTATATACCTGTTATGATAGGCCGGGTTCAGACATTTAAAGATTTGCCACAGCATTGCTATTTGTACGGCAAGATCAACCAATAAACTACGCCTCATCACCATTTGTTAACGTCAGCGGTATGAATCCTCTATATATGCCCCCTCTATTCGGGTTCATTTCTTTCAAAACACTCAATAATTTATCTTTTAAAACAAATTCAAAGCTCCAGATTATTCAAATCTCATGCTTATTCCTAAACCAACATGAAAATATCCAACCAAACTGAACTAACATGATCCCAGGCAAACATGAGACCAAATGCAAGTATGACAAGTAACAAAAATGAGTAAGCCTTACCCCAACTTATTGTTATTTGTAAGGCTCCTTTTCTTCCATGTTTTATTTTCTTACTCAAAAGCCTTTGAGATAACTTGCTTCCTTGTGATTTTAGATTTACCTAGTCTCTTAAGCATTTCCATCATAGTATAAAACCTAGACATCGATGCACTTGGATGTCTATTTACCGAGTCTCTTATTATCTTTCTGGCATCTTTTGTTGTTACAGGCCTTTTCTTTTGTTTCCTTTTTTTTCTTTTGTTTCCTTTACTCATATTATTGTCTTTTCTTTTGAGCCGAGAGTCTCCCGGAAACAGCCTCTCTACCCTTTCGGGGTAGGGTTAAGGTCAGCGTACACTCTACTCTCCCCAGACCCCACTAGTGGGATTTTACTGGGTATGTTGTTGTTGTTGTTGTTGTTAGCGTTCTAGAAGTTTTTGGGTGCTTTGTTATATTTTTTAGTTAATTTGTGCGTGCAGGTCTGAGATGTATGTGATTGCTTACTATAGTTTAGTTGTTACAGTGCTGCGTGTTTAGGAATTTCTTGATTCTGCTAGCTATGGGGTTATGTTATAGATTATGTGGCCTAAAGTTTTCTCCTTTTCAGCTTTTTCCTAGGGAATAATGAATTGAAAGTTGAGGTGATTAGGAGACACTTCTGCCAAGAAAAGGTGTCAAAATGATCACTGCAAAGTTAAAGTGTCTAACTGACAAATTGTGCAAAGTTTAAGGTGTACTAAGTATTTAGCCAAAATAAAATGATCAAATGACCAAATTTTGCACTTCAGAACTTATGGAAGTGCCTTAAATTATTAGTGAGAATCAATACCATTAGAAAGATATGGCCTAGAAACTATATTCACAAAAGAGGAGCTGCCATCCAAGATCCCAATTACAAGCTCTTTCATTCAGAACTGTTAATTTCAACCGGCAAGATGCAAAAGTCACTAGGAGTTGCTATCAGTTCAAACTTCAAATGCAACATGCAATTTAACCAAGTGCAGAAAATCAAAATTTAGCAATAGATAAATAAAGCACAATGTTTCTCACATGTTGGATGAGTCAAAATCACAACGAAAGACAACATTGAGACCTTACCCTATGTCCATTGTATATTGGAGTGTAATTTGGGTTTGAGCATGGTATCATGTTGGATGAGTCAAAATCAAAATGAACAGAAACATTAAGACCCTACCACATGTCTACTTTCTATTGGGGTGTAACTTGGATTTGAGGCGTGATATCTTTCCACAAGCTCAAACTATCTTTCTTGCTACATATACTAGCACTCCTGAAGTCCTGATAGAAAGAAGATGCCTAATTAAGAATGTCAGGACTGGTCGAAACTCCCCCAATGATAGTTAAAATCAACACAAATGGCAGCCACAAGCATAACCTTAAATCTATAGCTATTGCATATTAGGGATATGATACAAGATGAGGTTGGTAACCGCCCTAAAATTTTGCAGAAACTGGGTAATTGCTTTATCATTAAGGAAGAATTTTCTCCTTGCCGAGAGCATTGGTGTTGGCTTTGGAACTACATATAAGTAAAACAAAATCTATAACCTACCATTCTCATGCACTGGGGACGTGTGCTTTGATGGGGATACTTTCTCCAAACCACCTCTAGAAGGCCACTGGTCCAATGGACGAATTACTAAAGCTCTTGGATTCTCTCTAGGAACAAACAACGCATCTGCCTTAGGCGTGCTTGGCGTCTCCTCATCGTCACTAAAGAACGGCACCTACAAAGAAACACAAGTCAACCAAAGCCAGTCAATTTGTTGCACTTAGAAATAGATTCCGAGATTCATTTAGGACTAACTAGAGGTTCAACACAAATAAAACGTCATTTTGACCTTAGCACCCTCAGTTTTAGGGTGATATTTCCTTGCCGGCAACCTAACCCGTCTTTGAGAAAGGTGTCGAGAAGTCAGTAATGATGATATCCTGACAGGAACAGGTTTGTCAACCACCTGTTAAACAATAAAGTGAAAACATGTAAGAGCACCAAATTGTGGATCTGCTTTCGTTTATACTAATATAATAATTAAAAAAAATAAGTGGAGTAAAAGTAAAAAAGGCATAACCCCATCCGTAAACCAAAATAAGAAAGCATAGAGAAAACCACATAGGAAGAAAAGATCCCCCCCCCCCAAACCCCACCCCCCAAAGTAAAGAAGACAGGTCATGCATACTTACCGGTAAACTAGAAATCCCATACTGTATAGAAGAAGAAGTGCCAGTACGAGCAATTGACATCTGAGGCATCGCCGGTAAAGTTCCAAATGGATTAGTAACAACCGCTGGTTGTGCTACAACTGAGCTTTGGTTAGCTGACCTGTAGCACCAGGTGTTCATCAGTTTCATACAAAAAGTCATGAAAAGAAGAGAAGCACATGCGCAGACAAATCGAAATAAAACGGATCAAGATTAGAACAAGAATTGAATATGTCCTCTGAAAGTACTCATGAAGGTCTACTGTTCACAAATCCACAGCTCATGTGTACGCCTTTATCCTTGATAACATAAACTCTTATCGATGTCATATTTCTATGATACCACAGATTTACTATGGTGGTATAGAACTCACTGTTTGGAAGGCTATAGAATGAACACAAACGATCTCGGAAGGAAAGACACCTGAAGAAACAATCCACCCTTTGGTCCTTTTTCTTCATTCCTTTTTTAGGAGTGGGGATCAATTGAAAGAAAATTGACAAATTTTAAAGGATTTCCGACATAATTCCTGAATTGGAGGCAAGTATGATAACTACAAGCTAAATGGAAGTAAGGCTACAGAGAGACTGATAGAGGGGCTGTTAGTGACATCAAGACTATATTCACAAGTCAGACCAAATCCAAATGACAACTTCCTATAATGTTGCGCATATGCATGCACTTACAGGACAAAAGAAATGTAAGGATCATTTAAAGAGCTGTTACATACGGTTGACTGAAAAGGCTGGGTGTGCCACCAAAACCACTTGCACCACCTGTACAGTAGAACAAAAGACATAGATTTAGTAGTCGCATCACCAATCTCACCAACTATAAGAGGAACTATCACATTTTAATTACCTCCTTGTGTCTGACCATAGTTACTGAACCCAAAAGCAGGAGTACTCTGAGAAGGCTGAGTGAGTTGAAAAGGAGTTGAAAGAGAGGGCTTCAAATCCAAAGAAAGGGGCAAATTAGGTATCACTGGATAGTAAAAATATTTTTAAAAAGGCAGAATAGCCTAATAGACGCTCGTACTTGTATCGTTTTGACATCCCGGTCCTCATATTTACGGATTTTTATCCAGAAACCTCTACTTGTTCAAGACAAATTTTCTAAACCCCTCTGAAAATAGACCGAGCTTATGTGGCGTTGACATAGCTGAGCTGGACAAATCATGTGTCACACACGCGTGTAAAGAGAATGATACTAGTGATATTGATTAAAACGGATTAAAATCATAAAAAAGTAAAATTCATAAGTTAATTGAATCCCCCCCCCCCCCCAAAAAAAAAAATCTTCTTCTCTTCCTCAGTTTCTCGCACCTTTCTTCTCGGCCACAATCCCTCTTTTCCCCTCCACACCACTGTAAACAATGGATGAGCCTTCAAAATCATAAGATCAGGCAGAAACATCCTATTTTTCTCTGTTTTTTAATAAGAGAATCTTTTACATTTCTTGCTTCTTTTTTTTGTTTAATCAAAACCCAATTGATTTCTCAAATGAACTTCTAAAAAGTACCTTTTTTTGCTGTTAACTCAAAACCAATTAATCAATTCTTTACTAGAAAAAATGGCGGAGGCAACAAAATTTCAATTAATCAGCTCTTCAGGTAATTTCGAGGTAGTAGGTTCCGTTTGGGTTTTTTTTTAAGGAAATGAGGAAAAGATGGGTATTTAATGGTGGTTTTTAGAGGAAGGTGGTGACTTCCGGTTGTTTGTTACAGTGAAGAAATTTTGTGGCGGTTGAATTTCTCTTTTTTCTTTTTTGTGTGGTTACCAGTAATTGTAGAGTAGTGGTGAGAAGTCAATGTGGGAGGATGGTCTTACGTATGAAAACAGGTTCAGCCGGGTGAGATTTTTGAAGGACGATCTGGTGGTTAGGGAATGGTTCACGGTGGTCAGATAAAGAAAGAAGTTGTAATGGTGGCTATGAGGTAGTTCTTATTGAGGCATTTGGGATGTTTCTTCAAACTTTTTAAAAATACTTTCTGAGAAAATAAATGATGACGTCGAATAATCGACAAAGTGTAAAATGACGAAAATATTAGGTTTGGGTGGTCAGTCATATTGTTCAATCGTTTATTTTCCTATGTGGCACTAGTAATGGCGTGGAATCCTACGTGTAGGAGACGGTATTACACGCACCCTCAGCCTCTCGTCATAAGTGATTATTATACAGGGTTTGAATGAGTGTAAGCGTTCACTTGGCAAAATCGTAAGTACGGGGACCGGGATGACAACCTAGAAGGCTAGAACAAGTAGAGATGCCTTTTAGGCTATTCTGCCTTTATTAAAACAACAATATGTATCTTGGGAGAATCTAATATACTTTTACTGCAAGTAATAAAACAAAAATTAATCAAAAAGATACATCAAGCAAGTCAACCGCAAGAGAAAAATATCAACAACCCAAATGATAAAGCATTGAATATAATTTCATACAAGTTTAAGTGATTTGCTTGCTCAAAACATAACCCTACATATATCACCAACAGTCAACTAACAAGAGAACGTGATTGCAACAGTTTAATAGTTTCCAGGCATTGATCACACTTGCAACCATATCAATAATGGTCTGTGTAATGTTATCACTTTGCGGACTTCTCTATATGAGGTGATGTGCCCTTTCACTTACTGCATAACACAAACCAAGCATGAATGCATGCACACTTTCCATTTTTTTCTGCTAACAGACACCTTCATTTTCGATAAGTGACAAGCCAGCTACTACCCCAAAACAAACAAATAAATATTTATCTGATAGTCATGTTCATCATAAATATCCATACAGCAAATATTTGTGAAAATCATCTGACTGTCATGAATGCAACGGAACCAAATGATAGAGAGATCTAAAGAGAGCTACATAAGAACAATTCATAGAATGCAGTTTACGACTAACTTACTGTTGTTTGGCCAAATCCTATCGTGTTGCTTGTATTTAGCAATGGTGCACTTGAAAATAAGTTCCCACCAAAGCCAGTAGAAGGCGTACTGAACAAATTGGATTGACCAAAAGCTGGCGTACTCTGACCAAAAGATGATGCAGTTTGTCCAAAGGCCGAGCTCGTCTGTCCAAATGAAGGGGTAGTTGACTGGAATAACGGAGAGGATTGAGTATTACCAAAGCTTAAGCTAGGACCAAATGCTGGAGCAGTAGCCTGAGCTGAAGAGGAGCCAAAAATTGATGTTGATGATCCAAAACCCGAAGCACTAGATGATCCAAAGAGGGAGGGAGATGTATTTGTTCCAAAAGCTGGAGCTGATGGTCCAAATAAGGAAGGAGTAGTCGAGGATGTAGAGCCAAATGGATTAGATGCATTTGAGCTCGCGAAGGGAGAAGAACTAAAAGCCGGAGTAGCTGAGGTTCCAAAACCTGCACTGAATGTGGGTGGTTTGGGTGCAAATGGATTGGAAGTTGTAGTGGATGAAAATGGATTCGAAGATGACTGGCCAAATGGGGAAGTTGATGATGACGCAAAGGCTGAGCTTCCAAAATTGATTCCACTAGTTGACTGACCCACAGAAGCAGGACCTCCTGTAATTGTGAGATTGTTGAGATTACCAATAATATAAAGAGCAACTAGTGTCAAGGTTATAATTCACATTAAAACTTACCTTTATCTCCCAACTGGTAATCCTCCCACCTAAGTTCTTCATGGCTCTTGTCTCTGTAAACTGGCATGGCCGAAATAGACTCCAGTTTCCCAGCAGGCTGGGTACCACTGCCACTGTCTGCTTCAGGTGTTGCCTGATAAGCAGCAACTCGTGTTCCACCCCGTTGACCACCAACAGCAGACTGCGCAAAACCAGGGCTCCCAAAAGTTGCTGCAGAAGTTTGGGCTCCTAAACCATATGAAGAGACCAAGCATCAGAGACAAATAGTATGAAAACATCTTTTGAATTCCAAACCTCTTGATAGAGAAAATACAAGTCATTAATCAAAAAATATACTCCCTCCGTGCCACTTTATGTGATGATGACTTGGCACGGAGTTAAAGAAAAAACGAAAGAATTTCGAAACTTGTGGTTTAAAACAAACCATAGGTATTTCATATTTGGTGCCAACAAATAATCACATTAAGGGTAAAATGGGAAGTTTACAGTTAAACTGTTTCTAAATGTAGAAAGGTATGATTCTCTTTGAAACAAACTAAAAAGGAAAGCATCACATAAATTGGGCAGGATGGAGTTATCAGTCTGTCTTGCATGAGTAAAAGCAGCTTACCAAATGCAGAACTTTGAGCACCAAAAGTTGACGTTGATGTGCCAAATGGGCTACTGCCAAAAGCAGATGTTGATTGGCCAAATGCAGGAGCAGATCCAAAACTAAATGAAGGAGCACTTGGAGCGCCAAAAGCAGGAGTTGTCGTGGCACCAAAGGCAGGAGAACTGGTGGCACCAAAGGCCGGGGTGCTGGTGGCACCAAAGCCCGGGGTGCTAGATCCAAACATAGGAGAATTTGAAGCACTAAATGGGCTGCCTGTATTGCCAAAGGCTGGGTTTGGTGTAGAGCCAAAGGCTGGAGTACTTGATGTACCAAATGCTGGTGCACTCGTGGCACCAAAAGCAGGCGTGCTTGATGAACCAAACGTCGGGGTGCTCGGAGTACCAAATGCAGGTTGACTTGATGCACCAAAAGGTGCAGATGAGCCGAATAGACCACTCCCAAATGCCGGCTGTGATTGTTGAAACGAGCTGCCGAACGGACTTGTTTGGGCACTGCTTGACCCAAAGCCACCAAAAGCTGGCTTCTGCCCGAATACAGATGAACCTTCACAATTAAGACAGTTTCAGAACTGAAGAACAAACAAATACTGTTCAAATCACATTAAGACTATAAGAAACTTCAAAAAAGTAGCACAAGTTACTTCAATAATGTCAGTCACTTCCCATTCTAAGAGGGAAATGCTGGAAAATGCACATTGCAAACAACATACAGGTTAAGCTGCAAAAAAAATATTGGTAAAAGGGGTTTCATTGGCCTCAGACAATTAAAAGAACATGTATTCGCTCTTATACCAGAACAGGAGAGAGAAAAGGCACAGGAAGGCCAAGGAAAAAGATATAATAGATGGAAAGCACTTCCCATCAAAAGAAAAAAAAAATGTCCTTCATTGGCCTCCATAAAAAATTGCATTAGTATTAATAAGTAATAACCTCCCATACAAGAAAAAAAAGAAAATAATTTCAGGCAACAGAAGTATAAGTTCCTCAATTTCAAAATGTTGGAGAAGTAGGATTTCACATTGTATAATCTTTGGATACAAAGTCTTCAAGTGGAGAAGGGTAGAGGTGTCCGCTCACTATTTATCACCTTTTGAAGCTCGAAACAGAATATTTCTGGGTAATCAAAAAAAATCTTCACGTACAAGGTTTAAATAGGAAATACCATTAGTGTGACGTAAGAGAATTGCAACACAAATTCATCTGAGCACACAAATTACACACGAGCTCCATGCAGGCACAGGTAATTGGTGTATAAAATGGAACTGAATCCTATTGGAACATCTATGCCAACACTATGCCAACAAGTAACAAAAATGATAGGCATAGAGTAGACTACTTGTCCAAAAAGAAAAGGGCATGACTAGACAAGAGAAGATCCCTCTAATACATTGTACAAGTAGACTGTTCACTTCAGCAGCCCTGATGTCATTGGAATATGCATAATAAATAATCATTAACTATCAATCTCCCAAGCCACTGAGATCTGAACCCATAATCATGTTACTTATATATGAAATGGGCATTAAGAAATTGGCCTTAGCAGTACTAAAGAATACATTAGAGCATTGATTGCATTCAGGAAAAAGTATGTACAACTGAACTTTGTAAGGAAGCTTGTGGAAACCAATACTCACTCCCAAATGCCGATGAAGAACTGCCAAAAGTAGGACTTGAAGAAGCTCCAAATGCAGGTGTAGTGCTTCCAAATGCAGGTGAGGATGATGCACCAAAGACTGGTGTGGACCCTAGAGGTGAAGAAGATTGGGGAGTTCCGAACACTCCAGTGGAAGTGCTACCAAAAAAGGAACCACCAGATTGCGAACCAAAAGGATTTGTACTACCAAAAGGTTTGGGAGCAAAGGGATTATTACTTGTCTGCCCAAAACCTGATTGTGACCCAAACGGGCTAGTAGATGACTGCCCGAAAGCTGAAAGGAAAAGGAAAAAGTCAGCGCTGAACATCCTAACAGCACGAAATAAGAGAAAAAAGAAGGCTAACAAATGCATCTTAACCGAGAAAATTTCAGAAAATATAATATAAGCCGAAAAGAAATACTAACATTTTCTACGAAATGAAGCAAATAAATGGAAAACAAGAGAGGATGCACGACGGGGAAAAGAGATACTGAAAATAAGAAAGGCAGGTCCTTTTAATCCGTTGTTTCTTATTTAGGAGCATCAGTTTAAAGGAAATATGAAAAGTGAAAATACTAGTCATGACTTGCTTCATTTCAATAGAAATAAGTAAAGAATGGGGGAAAAAGGATGGAAGATGCAGGATCGATTTTCTCGATGATAAAAATGATGCCAAGACAGCCGCAAGTACTTACCATTTGTGGAACCGAACATGGTTTACTTGTCAAATCTTTCACAGTACCTGCTGGAGGTCCAAAGTAAACACACAGATCATTAAAAATTGCTTGTTAGAGTGTCAAAGGATATGTATATAGCAAGTTTTACGAAATTAAAGTCAAGGAGATTGGGATTCCATGCCTCCAAGTGAAAAAATTTCAATACATTAGGTATATAAATAATACTGTGACATGAATAACAACAAGGAAATCATAAGAAGATCCATTATTAAGATAATAAACCAGAAAGCAACATGAATCAATGTAGGAAAGAGGCCTGAATGACAACATTGCAGCTATGCGCAGAAGTACAATACGCTGTGCCTAAATTTCTCCTTATCAACTAAGGCAAAAAAAACGACCTGAATATGTCAAATGATACATACAAGCACCTTTTTGTACGTTATGGTGGATAATATGAGCGGGAGACGAAATAAAAATCGGAATCGTAACAGCAACGGAATCAAAATCGGAACCGTAATAACTAGGGTTATAGCTGTACCTGGGATGTAGAGGAAAGGTGTTGACCGACAGATAGTTTCGCGATTTCGATCTATAAGCAGCAAATTTCAACTGAAAAGGTCGCTCAGAGTCGAACCATTACCCTCGTTGCAACTTCTGTGTGTGTGTGTATTTTGGTGGGCAAAAGTCCTCACACAGGTAAAGAGAGCAACATAGCTTTTTTGAAACGCTGATTATTGACGGTTCGGATGATGGGCTTAGGCCCGCGGCCCCTCTGGCCAAAAAAAATGGTAAAAATTGCTTGGTCGCCCCATTTAATCTATATTATTTTTTTAATTATTTTAATTTGTACCCACTTTTAAATAACTTCAGCCTCTTTCTTTTGCTCCTCCTCCTTGTCCATTTTCTTCTTCTTATTCTTTCTTCTGTTGCTGTTAGTGTTGCTATAAAACTTCAGTTCATGGGATGATTGCCATAAGTATATTTATCAGATTATTTAAAACAAATTATAAATAAATACATAAGGTAGTAAACAATAATTTGTGAATATTTCCACGTAATTATGTTCTTTTCACGTTTATTGTTTCCAAAATTTATGATTTAGATATTGTTGGTAATATGATTATTTTATAGTAGTAATACACTATAAAAGAATAAGGTGATTATTTATCTATGTTAGAAAGCTTTTTAAAAAAAAAATCAGCTTATATAGTGCAGAAGTTTTTACAAATGAACTAAATAACTTCAGCATCTTTTGCTGAAGTTTTTGAAAAAGTTTTATGACAAAACTAATGAATCCAGGACAAAAAAACTTCAGCTATTTTAGTGCTGAAGTTTTACAAATGAACTAAATAACTTCAGCATCTTATCCAGGACAAAAAAACTTCAGCGTATTGCCTTTGCTACTTCAGGCCCGTCTACTAGAATGCTGAAATTTTGCGTGATTGCCTTTGCTACTTCAGTCCCGTATGCTGAAGTTACGCGAAAAAATGGGTACGCTTATAATTTTTTTTGCAAAGCGGGCACAAGTTAAAATGTGACCCAAAAAGCGGGTATAGATGCAAATCCCCCCAAAAATTTAAGGGAGAAATGTAAAAGTAGTCTAGTTTATAACTACTAATTAAAAATTAGCTACCGTTTTAAAATTAATTAAAATGTAGTCACTTTTTTATATGAATTCTAAATAATACGATGGACTTTAAACTTTTACAAGTTAAACTCTAGTATAATATGTTAGAATTCGTATACAAGATGTCTTTAAAATCTGAAGTTTATACGTAAGAGTTTAATAATCCAACATATTATATTGGATTTTTCCGTATTTGTTAAGGGAATTTTTGTCAAGATTTTATCTCCGCATAAAATAATAGTTATTTTTTGTGACTTTACAAACGTTGACTATTTTTCAATTATCAGTCTTAAAACTGCTAGCCCATGCTATTTTCACAAAAAAAGATGTTTTATGCATCTGGTGTCGCCATGAATTTGGAAATTTGAGGAAATTTTCTAAATGATTTTTTCATTTGTTTGATTACATTTTTTTCCTAATATACAGTTCGTATAAATAAATTATTGAAAACTTGATACTCGTAATTATTTCCCTCAACAATTATTTTTAGGTCTTGCTCGTTTCACTTACGGGATCAACATGTAAAGATTGTTTTTAAAATCTTTATTTTTAATGTTTGATATTATTAGTAAAACAAAACATTCGTGTCTTATCCCACATTTTGTTATTAGTAAATATTACTTGAATTGGATCCGAACAAACACCTTGGTTGAAAAAATAGTTTCTCAAATATATTACAACAAATAGTTTTTTACATCTGTCTTATTTCGCTACTTTAACATTAATATTGGTTAATATCTTATCTCAAAATTTGTGTGTATATACTCAGGACTTACGAACTCAAAAGCAGCAATGTTCATAAACTAATTAAGGTGACTGGGTTAGGACGCTAATTAGCTGACGCAATTACCTTTTCAGTTGTTAGTATTTACGGACTTCACGAGTAAAAGAGTCATTGAGTTGTACTACATCTTATATGAAGGTGTCCATTATCTATATATATGTATATCTATCTATATCTATTTATCTATCTGTAACGACCCGACCGGTCGTTTTGAGCTCTAGCGCGTTGTTCAGCAGTTTGATGCCATGAGTAGCTTCACTTCAGGTATTATGACTTGTACGCATGGTCGGAATTGAATTTCGGGAAGTTCGGAGTTGATTTGGAAAGAGAATTCTCATTTCGGAAGCTTTAAGTTCAAAGAATTGACTAAGATTGGATTTTTGAGTAAACGACCTCGGAATTAGGATTCGAAGGTTCCAGCAGGTTCGTATGATGATTTCGGACTTGGGCGTATGTCCGGATCGGGTTTTGGAAGACCCCGGGAACGTTCCGGCACCTATTATGAAAGTTAGCATTTTTGAAAGAATTTTATAAGTTTGGGTTGAAGTGCATTTCAGTGTTATCAATGTCCGTTTGGGTCCGAGTCTGGGAATAGCTCCGTATGGTGATTCTGGTGTTGGGAGCGCGATCGGAAGTGAATTCGGAGGTCCGTGGGTCATTTTGGAGTCATTTGGCTAAAGATAGAAATTTAAAGGTTTTTGGAGTTTGACCGGAAGTGGACTTTTTGATATATGGGTCGGAATTCAATTCTGGAAGTTGGAGTAGTTCCGTGATGTCGAATGTGACTTGTGTGCAAAATTTGAGATCAATCAGACGTGATTTGATAGGTTTCGACATCTAATGTAGAAGTTGAAGTTCTAAAGTTCATTAAGCTTGAATTGGGGTGCGATTTATGATTTCGATGTTGTTTGATGTGATTTAAGGCCTCAAGCAGGTCCGTGTTATGTTATGGGACTGGTTTGTGTGATTGGACGGGGCCCCGGGGGTCTCGGGTGTGTTTCGGGGTGGTTTCGGATCATTTCGGGCTGTTTTGCAATAGCTGATGCTGGTGTCTGGTGTTGTTCTCCGCGTTCGCGAGGATCCTCTCACGTTCGCGAAGAAGGATTTGGCTTCAGGGACTCTGTTCATCGCGTTCGCAAAGAGATCCTCGCGTTAGCGAAGAAGGAAATCTTTGTTGCACAGGTCTGACTTCGGAGGCTCATATCTCGCAATCTATAAGGAATTCGGAGATGATCCAAAAATAAAAGTTGTAGTCCTTTGTGTCTAGTTTTCAGAAAAGTAAACCATTTAGCATTTTAATTTGTGTAAAAAAAAAGTTATGGCTGGTACACTACAGGCTGTCCGGGAAGATGAAGAAGAAATTTGTGTTGCACACGACTGACTTTGGTAGCTTATATCTCACAATCTATAAGGAATTGGGAGATGACCAAAACAAGAAAGTTGTAGATCTTGGTGTCTAGTTTTCAAAACATTAAACCATTTGTCATTTGGAGTTTTGTACAAAAAGTTATGGCCATTATACTAGAGGTTGTCTGAGAAGAGTTTGGAAAATGGTTTTTGGGAATTTTCTTCTTCGCGAACACGTTGGGGGTCTCGCGAACGCGAAGAAGAGTCGTCTGGGCAGTGTATAAGTGTAAAGAAATGGGTTTGGCTTATTTCATCTCATTTCCTCCATGGGAGCCGACCTAGGAGCGATTTTGGATCTCCATTTTGATCATCCATGTCAAGGTAAGTGATTCCCACCTATTGCAAATTAGTTACTTGGATTATATCTAGATTAAAACATGGAAAATCATGTAAATTAGTAGAAATTTTGGGATTTTGAAGAAAACCTAGGAAATTTGTATTATTGGATTTTGACCACGATTTTGGACATGAAATTGAGAGCCAATTATATATTTGAGTTCGTGAGGTTGTGGGTAAACTTTATCTTCGAAAAATATCGGAATTTGGGCACGTGGGCCAGAGGGCATTTTTGTCAACTTTTCGATTGGGGTTAGGGATTGCTATAAATTAGATTATTATGAGTAATTGAGCATGTATTAATGGGTTTACATAATTATTGGCTAGTTTTGGAACATTGTGCATCAATTTGAGTCTTCGGAAGGGCGTGGAATGCCGGTTATGGAACTTCGGAGCAAGGTAAGTCTCATTTCTAACCTTGTAAGAGGGAATTGTCCCCATAGGTGAAATAATTGGTTATGTACTCCTATTTGTGGGGGCTACGTATGCACGAGGTGACGAGAGTCCGTGCGTAGCTATTATTATGTTTAAGTCCGGGTAGTCTAGGACCCAAAAGCATGCTATACCTCAAATATTTGTTATTGACAACTGAAATTGCCTAAATCATATCGAATTGGTAAGAGAATTTCTAAAAAGGGTTAAACCTCATTTTCTTAAATAGTTAAAAGAGAATTGACTTTTCCTTGGATAAATGTTTCTTGATGAATTCTTAATTGATTGTTTGAATGTGTGTATCTATGAGTACATGCGTCGCACGTACGATTCGCGAGCGGGGTAACTCTATTATTTATATTTGACCGCGTCGCATGTATGATTCGCGAGCGGGGTAATAGATGCATCTATGGTTCGTGCCATTCGACCCTCTGGCAGTGCACAATTGAAATATTTGTAGATTGGGTCGTACGACCTCGGCATGATTTGTGCATGCTTGTAATGCTTGCTTGAGATTTACAAATTGATATTGCATCTCTGGTCTGAGATAAATTGATAAATAATAGATTATGAATTTGGAGACTTCTAAATATAAAAAGGAATGTTTACTTGTTTCTTGACTTACTTGAATTTACTGTCGTTTTTAATAAATCCATGATTAATCGCATTATTAATATATTATTATTGGACCACTAGTAAGTGTCGAAGTCGACCTCTCGTCTCTACTTCTTCGAGGTTAGATGAGATACTTACTGGGTACACGTTATTTTTGTACTCATACTACACTTGCTGTGCATTTTTGTTGCACAGGTACATGTATGTCTAGTGGCCTAGTTGGGCGTAACGGCATGGTTGATACGGAGACTTAGGTGAGCTGCACCTCTCGAGACGACCCGCAGCCAGCAGAGTCTCCTTCAGAGTATTGTATTGTATTTTCTTTTCTGTCCAATTTGTATTCCGGACAGTTGTTGTATTACATTACTTCCTAAAAAGTGCTCATGCACTTGTGACACCCGGTTTTGGGATGATTATGGGGTATTTTGTATTAACTTCTAAACATTCTTTTATTTATTTTTTAATGATTATCTTTTACTAGCCAAGTTGAAGGAAAATTATTATTTTCACAATTATTTAAACGAGAATTTAATTAAGTATTTA
Organism: Nicotiana attenuata; assembly: GCF_001879085.1. Taxonomy (NCBI): domain Eukaryota; kingdom Viridiplantae; phylum Streptophyta; class Magnoliopsida; order Solanales; family Solanaceae; genus Nicotiana; species Nicotiana attenuata. Next base: position 416,475 of record NW_017670271.1, read on the forward strand.
TGGTTGGCTTGCCTGACAGCGGTGTCCGGCGCCATCACGACCCTTAGTGGATTTTGGGTCGTGACACTATCTATCTATATCTATCTATATCTATACTATATCAAAAGCACGAAGGCCCTTAGCGAAATGTCGTTCGCCTTTTTTACCCCTTTAAAAATAGATTTATATTGGGCAAAACTGTCTTTTAGTTATTTTTCCTAATATTTAAGAGTTTCAAATCAATAAAAAAATTTCTTATTAAATCTTTCCTTATTTGAAGTAAGTGAAAAGTCTTAATATTTAAGTATTAAAATCACAAACATTCTACCTTATATAAATCTTCAACATAAATTAAGACCAAATATAAATCTTCCAATGATGTCATATGAGTTCTCTCTAAACTATCCAGACTTACACATATTAGTAGCTACGCACGGACTCTCGTTACCTCGTGCGTACGTAGCCCTCATAAATCGGAGCACATAACCAATTATTTCACCTATGAGGACAATTCCCTCTTACAAGGTTAGAAAGGAGACTCACCTCGCTCCGAAGATCCATACCGGCCTTCCACGCCCTTCCGAAAACTCAAATTGATGCACAACGCTCCAACACTAGCCAATAGTTATGCAAACCCATTAATATAAGATAAACT
>NW_017670271.1:419393-422380 GCF_001879085.1 Nicotiana attenuata
AAACGAACTCTGGAAGGAACTACTCAACTCACGCACTAATATGGACTTTCCTTAGAAAATAGGAAGCAAGGCATACAAAAATAACATATAGAAAACTGTATTCAACATCACACTGTTGCGGCGTGCAACCCGATCCAAATAACATACCCATGGCGGCGTGCCACCCGATCCACACATAGAATTCACATAAGGGGATATACATCGAGCTAAATTGCTCATTACAACAAAATACCGAATATCGGTCACAAGCACACTAAGTGCATAATACCATCCCCGGGGAGACATATAGTGCCATAGGATACAAAACTCAAGCACAACTGAGGTGCCATATACGATCTGAATCTCGAGAGCCATCCTGCTCATATAACATCATCTCTATGCGGAACCTCAACGCATAAGAAATTCACCAAGCCGTCTCACAACTCATACGACACAATATATCATTACATGAAATAGCTGACGACGAAATAGTACCCCGACTACTTGTCCAAAGGAGTGCATTGCTGAAATGAACACATCTGGCCTAATATAGAGCCCATATTCACATTTAGATCCATTCACAGGCCTCAAACTGATTCTGATCGCACCGAACTAGACTAATAACCTTTCAAAGGTCCATAATAGCTCCCCTTTCTCTCATAACACATAAGAACAACCATCATAGCCGGAGTAATGATCCACAGTCCACAACCCAATGAACCGAGTGTCCTCCAGGTACAAATTCTCAAATTAACGATACCACCACAATCTCCATGATTGGTTTCATTCTCCAATCAATCAATGACTACATGCCACACTTGTACAATCTTCCCGTGGAACATGCCCCCACGACCTTTCGTAACAGATACAAGTCTGTATATCCATACCACCGGCCGCACTAACGCTGAAAAGCGATCAAGAATCCATAACCAGGATGCAAAGCCTCTTTCACAAACGCTGATCTCAGGTGACGCTGAAGACAATACCAACTTACTTTAAACATCGAAACTACTTTCCTGCTCATCCGAGCTCGTGACATTCTTGTCAACACCGAACTGTAACCTTGATCCTTACTTCAAATTCCATACCGCTCACTGCACCCAACACGCCAATACACGATAGAACATGATTTTTATTATAACTCCGGAACTACTAATAGATTAACACTTCATCACATCAAAATTTTCACTTAGCTCGCATTAGGAGAACCATTGCGACACACAGGTGAATCCTCATAACCGTAGGACACGCCAAACCTCTCAGTAGTGGTCTTAAGCCACCACAGTGCTTCGGGGACCCGCCTATACATGACAGTCCATAACAGTAGAATACTTCTGAATAGCATCAATTATGGCGGCCGACAAACCTCATATGTACCGCCACAAATCACTTGCATAACTTGATCGTGCTGAAGGAATCAATCACTGCCACCAATATGCCCATTCAACTATGGCTAATCAATATATCTTCTTCCAATTTATCCTTGATTGCCTTAGAAATAATAATAACTCCATTCAACACATAGCATACTCCATCCGCACTCATCTCGAGTGACCTATACTCACGAGACCATGCTATCTCAAATACCACGAACCATTTCATGCCACCCAATTGCTACCCTGCAGGTCAAAACATCATAGAATCTTCTGGGCACCTCCTCATAAGCTGCTACAAGGCTTGATTCTTAACTGTATCTATAGGCTCGAAGTCATTAGGCACCACACTTTACCCCTTTTGAATCCACTAGGACCGTTGTTGAGAGCCACCCGCTCTGACTTGGCCCCGAATATAATCGACTCCATAAATCTTCTAGCACATGAATACCCTCTCGGCGAAGCACCCGGCAGAATCACTTCCCTTGAAACCCACATCTACACAAGGCGTAAATCCTGAATCCTTCCCCCAAGTCTGAACATGGGCCAATAAGGCCAACCATAGTACACCTTTAACAATTCCTTTGCTCAAATCACCGCTTATGTCCTTTCCGTAGCTGGAATGACCCATCAACATGCTAATAACCAGAAACCTCGCAAGTAGTTAACCATGCGACCCTAATCATAGGCGGTGGGACTCTCCCACTTAGCTTGAAGCCATTATTACACAACTCTGGACTCCGCTAGGATCCTTTATTTCTTATTGACATAACCTTGCGCAATCAACCGACAGAATTCTCGGAATCCTTCTATAAAACCCCTTTTTATTGAATCATCAACCACGTTCACACGACCGATCTCCTTGCTGTTTAGCTAATAGAACCCTTTGCAGAAACTTCACCAACCATGCGATCGCCATCGTGCTCACTGGAGACATCACGCCTGTGGGATCTACGTGCCGACGTCTTCCAACACCGCTACACGGGGTGCAAACACCATGACATTAATGACCCATCCTGAGTCCAAGCTCACTCTCTAGCTGCACGAGTCCGTTCACCCCTCGTGGACATCAATTAAGTGCGGGGCAACATCCTTCCCATTCAAAGTTAGGTTGTATCCTTCTCCATTTCTAGCAGCTCCTTTCCATTATATCAAATCTCCTGCCGCCTAATAGCCCATACTCCAAATTAATCCGTAGGCCCACATCACCAAATTACTGAAATTCCCAAATCACTCCAAACTCTCCCACTTTGGCGAAACTCATCTCTTTAGTCGACTACTCGACCTTTGCTTCTTATGCCTGGACTTCTAGGAATTTTAAATACCGCCTGACACCGCCACATGTCCTTCCTCATTCCTTGCTGTTCAGTTGTTGCCTTAAATAAAATCTACCTTCGTGGCACTTGGACCCACAATTGCTGCTAACTTTAAACCTCTCCGAAGATCATCTTCCTCGAATCGTCGACATTAGGAACACTGATTCAATCCTGAACTACCGCACCCTGCGATATCTGACAGCTGCTTTTTCAATATTATTTCACAATATCTTACCCCAAAGGCGAATTGTAGAAGATCATAACACCAGCGAACTTAGTACCTTCAATAGGGACAACTACACCTCATCATAGAAGAAAA
>NW_017670271.1:531828-550225 GCF_001879085.1 Nicotiana attenuata
TCCCTCATCTCCTGCCGCACTCTCTCCAGATAATGAAGCTAGTGGGGAGGTGGAGTATTGTCCACGTAACTCGGCTGCGGACTCTCAGAAGTATCCGAGACTACATTCACTGTCTTTTGGAGGTGGGTGATGTGGAGGGGTATCAACTAGGTGGAGGGGGTAGTTTATATTGAGTTGGGACTTGATCGGAAGGAGATGTCTTTGGAGGACATACTCACTCCCGACGAATGAGAAGAAGCCTTGTCAGCAACTCTTCTCAATTTCCGGGTCTTTTTGCTGTCATCTCCGAGCCTGGGGAGTGATTTTTGCAATTCTCTCTTCCTTTACCCTAGGTTTTCCGCAGCCATTCGGAGGGAGGAATCCGACCCTCCAGTGGTGTATATGATCTGAGATTTGGCGCCCTTTTGTTTAACTCATTTTATCTGCAAAGATAAGCATCTAACATATGATTAGTTCTCACAAGCAACATGCGATTAGAAAGCAGGTGAATGAAAATAGATTGGCAATGAGATAATTTCAATCATTCATTTACATCAGATATGAGATAGAGCGAGGTTTGCAAGAGAGATACATAGCACACAACGGATCCAGCACAAACGAAGAAGGGTTTATTTCTTTGTGGCGGCTTGCTGTTGGAACCCGCGCACATTGGCGGACACGTGCCCTGGACAAAAGTGACCGGGTCGATCGCATCGGAAAACATACGGCCCAAAATCACAGAAATGACATCGTGAATCTGGCACACCGAAAGTCCATTACAAGAAATAGCAATGCGGGCTGGCGGTGGCCACAGCGCCGGACCGCACAAAACAGCAATGCGGCCCGGAAAGCGCTGCGAGATATCTGATAACCACTTGCATCAATCAAGACCAGCGGTCCCCCGAACAAAAAATGCATATGACGGAGACCGCGTCAGGTGCAGCCGATTCGCCTGAGTTAGCGCCGCGGTCCGCACTGAGATAGGGTTTACTTCGGGCATCTAAAATTTACGGTTGCTATTTTGCCAGTCTTGTTCAAGTTTTTTAGAGCCAATAACTTGAGGTCCCTACTTTCAGTTCACGCCATTCCGACTTAAGCATTTATTCTCAGGCCCACAAAACCCGATTTTAATACTATCGAAACTAACAAGTTAAGAATATAAAGATAAATGCTAAAACTAGCTGAGGCAGGTGAGCTCAATAAAAAATGAAAAATATGAAATTAATTAATCACAAAATGCATTGAAATGTTACCTAAAGTTTTGTGAAGAGTGTGATGTCAGCATTAAGTCGCCAAGCAAGGTCAGAAATTGGTCTCAGGTAAGGATGACAGTAGTAAGTCTCAGGGGCCTCTGCGTTTACACATTAGCGAAAAGGTAAAAGAAATCCCACTCTGGCCTATTTTATCTAAGAGAAAATACTGAGTGGGGCCTCAATACTCACGTGTCTTGTAGTCGGCCGGGTGAACCGTTCGCTGGGTTTTCAACATGTGAAGTTTCAGAAGGCACCTTGCGCGACGCGTGTTGAAGTGTACCGCAGGCCAGCGAAAGGTCCACCCGCGGAACAGCACATAATACTTGACGCGACGGTCGCGTGGAAAACTTTTTCAGAGAGGCACTATTTTTGGAACATGCCAGCGGGGACCGCGCCAAACATCACCGCGGCGCACGGCAAACTTTCTGAGACTCCAAATTTTTTTTGCACTACTTGCAATCACAACCCTGCAACATCTCACAAACAGTCTAGCTCAAGAATCCTAAGCTACAAAGAAATCAAAGAGAAGAAAAAAAGACATGGGTTGCTCCCAAGAAGCGCCTGATAACGTTCGCGACACGATGCATGTTACCAATCACATCACTTCAAATCAAGAAGTGCCACCAATGGCTACATCATCAAGCTCTCCAAGAAGCAAGTAACAGGCACGCTCAACAAGTTGGGTTAGCATCCGATCAATGAATGGCAAAGGATAGAAGATCCTTTGCGAGGGCACTCTGTTCAATTTCCCATAGTCTATGCACCTTTGCCACCTGGACTATTCTTTTTCGAATCAATACATTAAGAGAATATGTCACCATTTGTAATGCACTGCTCAATTTAAACTTTTTGATGCTCCAAGGAAGGCATTCATTACTGCCTCCCAGAGAATAATTTTCGGGCTTAATGATTGTGTGCTTGAGGTGTGGAAGAAGTAGTTTGTATTACCAACACCGGGTGGTTCCTCAAATGTTGGCTTTGTTGTTAGGAGGTTCCCAGGTTTGCAAAAGTTTCCAGGTTTTTCAGATCAAAGACAATTTATTGGGCACCAGATTCCATAACATGTAGAGCATCTATACGTTTTTACTCTACTTGGCATCATAGTTGACATCCCGATTTAGAGACACGGCCACACGGGGGTCTTCAACAGTAATCATAGAACTTGTATCATCCACAAATCACCGCTGTGACAAGGTCACAAATGAGCAACTTCGGTGCGATTGGTGCTTCTTAGACTTGCAAACATTACAAGACAACCTTTCATCACCTTCTAAAGTTAGTTCACACCCCTTCAACATCAACCAATGTCTTTCCCCGTTGCAAGGAAATGTCCTCCCTTAGAATATTCGGGACCTCATAGTCCCACTTCACAAATCCAAATCACAAAGTATGCCGTAGGATAAATTTGTCCACCCCGCGACAAGGGTACATCATCACCTATACCCAAAGGATCTTCATTGATTTATTTGCCATATGTAATCTCATGGAAGCTTGGCTTGGTGGCCCATACCCAGGGTTCTTGAAAACTGAGAAGCGGCATTAAATTATGCTTGCCCCAAGATCACGATAAAGCTCTAGCAAAGTCTGCACTACAATGGTGCATAGGGATAGTTGAAAGCACCGGATCCCTCTAATTTTGGGGGCACATTGAATGTACTATTGGCAACTACTTGGCTGGGTATCTTGAATAGTTTGCAGTCCATTTGATCTTTTTTCTTTGTAACCAACTCTTTCATGATTTTCGCAATACCCAGGATTTGCTTCAAAGCCTCCACTAAAGGCACGTTGATGGATAAGTCTCTTCATCATGTCAATGACCTTTTTTGAATTGATTATCATTTTCTCCTTGGATAGCCTCTGAGGATAGGGGGAGGTGGTCTAGGCAAAGTGCTTATGGCTTTTGGCACCTCTGGCTCCGGCATATCAATTATGTGCTCCCTAGACGGGTTCACCGCTCTCTTGAGTTTTCATTTTCTGCCTTGGCTAGCATTTGAAGGATAAGGCGGCAGTGGTCCTAGGCAAAGGTGCCTTAGCTTTGGCACCACGGTCCGGCATGTCAATTAATGTGCTCCCTAAGAGGGTTCACGGCCTCTTAGTTCCACTCGGACTCATCAAATGTAATCCTCACATCATCTGTTCACATCAAATTCTCTCTACCAAATCTTCAACAATGCAAGGAATATCATTTTCCTTGTAACCCACATTATCATCCACACTTGATTTTGTTTCGAGGCATGCACATCACTGCTCTCCCCACTTCTGTTGTGACTGGCCATCACATGATTTATTCCCTCGTTCGGGTTCACTACCGTATCACTTGGTAGAGCACCTTAGGTTCGGGTATTCAAAGCTTGAGGAAATTTTGGCCTGTTGCACTTCATTTAGGTTCCGGTATAGATGTTTGTTATGGGGCCAATTGGTGCATCGAGTCTTGGTTCTTTTTTTCATTCAATTTGTTCGAACATCATTCTATCCTCCCCATATTATTCTGAAGAACTAGACCTTGAAGATTGAAGGGGGGTGGATTGATCGGTTTGTTGGAACATGGGGGGCGCTTTGAAAGCCTTGCCCTCCGTTGCCTTGGTTTCCGCCATTATTCCCACCCTCCTTGATTGTTGTTGTTTTTGCTCCAATTATTATTGTTCCGTTCCAATGCCTTGATTGTTCCTTGCTTACCCAATTGTTGTTTTGATTGTTGTTTGTTCCAATTGCTACCACCCCTTTGTTGTTGGTTATTGTTATTCAATTACCGCGCCTTGTTGATTGCCCAATTGCCTCTTGGGACCTATTGTTATGATTCCCTTGACTTCCTCTATTCCCTTGGGTAGTTATTGCATATTGACAGTCTCGCTTTGATCATCATAGCACTCATTCGAATAGCCACCACCATCATTGTTGTTGTCAATTACTCACCATTACCTTGAGGTTTTGTTGCCCTCTTTGCCTCCTTTTTAGCATCAGAAGCACCTTCCCATTGATTTGACTTGGCACGGGTTTTGGACTTGTGCAATATGCGCCTGTCGCCAATTAGATTCATTCGAGTTGTTGTTAGCTCGGCAATGTGCTTGGCCATGATCAATGTCAATCCTTGTGCAAATGGATGACCGTAGGGTCACCTTGGGGTACATTGCTCGGCTTTGCCATGCCGAAGAGGTGTCAGCCATTTCATCAAGTGCAATCAATGCCTATTGTAAGAAAAGTTTCATAAAGTTCCCACCGGCTAATTGGTTCACAATGCACTGATTCGTGGTGCTGATGCCCGATAAAAGTTTGTTGGATCATTGCCTCGGTCATGTCGTTATTAGGGCACTCCTTCACCATTGTTCTATATCTTTTCCCATATCTCGTGCAAAGGTTCCGTTGGCATTTGCTTGAAAGCTAGAATCTCATCCCGAAGAGCCGCCATATGACTTGGAGAAAAGAACTTGGCAATAAATTGTTCGCCAATTCATCCCATGTGGTGATAGAATGATTGGGGAGGCCTTTCTAACCAATCCAACGCTTTACCCGAAGAGAGAACCGGAAAAGTCTCATCTCAATGCATCCTCGAACACGTTTGTTTGCTTGCTACCCCAACAAGTATCTACAAACCCCTTCAAGTGCTTGTAGGCATTTTGATCGGAGGCGCCCGTAAAATACCCTCTTTGCTCGAGAAAGGTCAACAAAACATTTGTGATTTGAAAGTTCCCCGCCCGGATTCGGGGAGGAACAATGGCACTCGCATATCCTTGATTTGGCAGCACCCGAGGAACCGCTCTTGGAGGTGGCGGAGGAGGGTCTGGGACGTTTTCATTTGCATTGGCCTGGTGGCCTCTTCGTGGTCCTGGAGGTACAAGGGGCACCTCCTCATCACCAATATCCTCAACCTCCTCCCCCGCCCGCGAGCACGTTTCCAAGAGGGTCGTTTCCATTTAAAGCCATAGTACTTGAGTAATCGACACAAACAAAATTAGTAAACAAGAAGGAAAGAGAAGCAAAACACAAAACTAACCAAACAGATAGTCAACACCGTAAGCTCCCCGGCAACGGTGCCAAAAAGTTGATCGCTGCCGACTCGACGCTACACTAAGGTAGGAAGAGCGGGTCGCAATAGCTTTTACCCGAATAGTGGTTCGGGATCGAATTTCCACAGGGAGCTAGAAGTGGAGTTGTATTATCTGTCTAGTCTAGAGATGCGGTTGTGCTTCTAATGTCACTTCAAACATTTTTGGTTTTCTTTGATTCTTATAACTACTATTATAAGACTAATGATTAAAACTAAATTATGCTACGAGAATATTGCTAAGTTGTATTTAATATAGGGAAAGGCACTAGGGTCGTGGCATTGCCTAGGTGGCTAATTAACAGGTAGATGTTACGAAGGATAGATTGACATATTTGGGGCTTATGCTATACCGTTGCACAATTGTACCCACTCCCATACCTCTCGGTAGAGAGAGTGATTTTGCCCAATTGACTCTCTCGAGATCAATTGGGTAGGCCAATTAGATCAAGCAACTAGGGTTCAAGTAGGGTGATTACTCTCTCGAGATTTAACCTGTTAATTGGGACTATCATTTCTCATGGCTCCATCCCAATTCCTTGTTGGGTCAATTTTGTGGTCATGGACTCTCTTTCTCAAGAAGAGTTAAACCCACAAAGCTAGAATCAGTGTTTGCAACCACCAATCCTTAATTAAAACCTAAAATCAACCCAAATAACAAACACCCAATATCAATCTAACCTTAGATGGCAACACCCATCAATTACCCACCCTAGGGTTGAGCCACAACCCTAGCTAATGGGTTTAGCTACTCATGCTAGATACAGAAATTAAAGAAATAGATGAAGAACTAAGCATATTAATTAATTACTAATAAGAAACTACAATAATAAATAGCAAAAGTGCCGAAAATGGCTACAATCTCGAGTCTCACGAGCTCAGCTGCGTTCAGAATCTAAAACTTTACCTAAAAATGGTAAAAGGTCTTATTTATAATAGGCTGGAAAAACTGGACAAAAATACCCTGCAGGGTCAGCGCGGACCGCGCAAACAGGACCGCGGCCGCACTGGCTCTTGAACTCCTGGTTTCTGCTTCTCTGAAGTTGAGGACCACGGATCGCGCGAAAATGTATTGCGCTGCAGTGGAAGTTGGCGCGGCCGCACTGAAACGAGCGTGGGCCGCATTGCTTGGAATTGGCAAAATTGTGGCTCTCTGAATCTCTGCTCCGCGGACCGCGTAAAAGAGTAGCACGGCCGCAGAGCCTGACCGCGGACCGTGAGAATCCAACCGCGGCCGCGTTGCCTTCAGCTTGAAACTGCCATCCTCTGAATCTCCTAGTGTGGCCGCATTCACATTTTCGCGGTCCGCACTAGGTTCTCTCTTCCTCAACTTACTTAGTCTTTGACACTTGAGCAGGTTTCACTCCTTTTTGAGCCGATCTTTGACATTTCGTCACTTTGTCGACCAAACCTGCAATCTAGCACAACCTGTGAGCATTTCGGGGCTATTTTATTGCAATTTATACTTAAAGCACAGGCAAGTAGGGGCATAAAACACGTTAAAATCCTAACTTATCAATAGTGCCTCCGAACAACGACGCCTTTGGACAATTTGGAGATCTTTCAGCCCATGAAATGCAATAGGTGGCGATCTTTCAGCCCATGAAAGCGTAAATAAAGTGGCGATATTTCAGCCGATGCAAGACATAAATAAAGGTGGCGATCTTTTAGCCATGCAAAATGTAAGTAAAAATGGTGACCTTTCAGCCGATGCAGGATTTAAATGAAGTGGCGATTTCTCAGCCGATGCAAGATGTAAATAAAGGTGGCGATATTTCAGCCATGCAAAATGTAAGTAAAGTGGCGATATTTCAGCCGATGCAAATATAAAATAAAGGTGGCGATCTTTCAGCCATGCAGATGGAGGTAGCGCTTAACCTCGGAAGGCAGAATGGTAGCCTTATGCAATGCAGGAATGCATATGGAGACAGAGCTTAGTCTCGGAAGGCAGAATGGTAGCCTTATGCAATGCTAGAAATGCAGATGGAGACAGAGCTTAGTCTCGGAAGGCAGAATGGGAGCCTTATGCAATGCAAGAATGCAGATGGAGATAGAGCTTAGTCTCGGAAGGCAAAATGGTAGCCTTATGCAATGCAAGAAATAAAAGGTGGAGACAAAGCTTAGTCTCGGAAGGCAGAATGGTAGCCTTATGCAATGCAAGAAATAAAAGGTGAATAGTGAGAAGATTTCTTAGCTGCTAGCTGATAGCTGATCGCGATATTGTGGCGGCAGGGGTTATTGTATGCGGATAGCAATTGTGAACAGGTGTGACAGTTCTGAGAGTCGTGTTCCTGAATAGTATGAGTGTATAATATATGATTTTGCGACTTGGGTGCCTGCATACAAAGAAAAATTGTGAGTTTTGTAAAGGGTAAAGGTTAGTTCATGTCCCCGCTGCTTTTGCTTGCCCAGTTCGGTTTTGATCTAATGACACGGTATGTATCATAGGGGTAGCGTTGCTGAACAAAGCGATTTCGATAATAAATGTGCATGAGTTTGTTAAAGAGATGACATAAGTATGTATTTAAGAAATAGTTGTTAGATGAACCGACGACTGTGACGTGGTTCAGGACATTGCAACCTCTCTCGTTACGGAATTTTGAGGGTCAAAATTCTGCCCCAGTTTAATGGGTTGATACTTCTGACGGCTTCCTGCGATGATCGGCTGAAGTTACTTCGAAATTTTGAGGGTCCTCCTCAAAATTCTGCCCCAATTTCCAATTGTGGAAGGGGGGGGGGGGTAAGGGAGGGGGGAATGAAAATTTTATTGAATTGTGACTGAACCCATAAGGCTGCCTACGTATCCCCTCTTAAACGGGAATCAGTTTAGACGTAGATCAAATTACACCATGTAGGAAAATATAAGATTACACATAGTAGCGCTTGACTGCGTCGGAATTGATTGGTTTTGGCCAAACTTCTCCATCCATTTCGGCAAGTATAAGGGCTCCTCCTATCAGAACCCGATGAACCATGTATGGACCCTGCCAATTGGGAGAGAATTTCCCTTTGGCCTCATGTTGATGCAGGAAAATTTTCTTTAACACCAGCTGCCCTGGTGTGAACCGTCTTGGCTTGACCCTCTTGTTGAAAGCTCTGGACATTCTGTTCTGATAAAGCTAACCATGGCAAACTGCATTCATTCTCTTCCTATCTATAAGAGCCAGCTGCTCGTAGTGGCTGCTCACCCATTCTGTGTCGTCGAGCTCAGCTTCTTGTATGATCTTTAAGGAGGGGATTTCTACTTCGGCGGGAATGACTGCCTCTATACCATAAACCAACATATAGGGAGTTGCACCAGTCGACGTGCGGACTGTGGTGCGATACCCCGATAAAGCAAATGATAGCTTTTCATGCCACTGCCTATGCTTCTCTACCATTTTTCTCAGTATCTTCTTAATGTTTTTGTTGGCGACTTCCACGGCTCCGTTCATTTGCGGTCTGTAGGCTGTAGAGTTCTTGTGCTTGATCTTGAAGGTTTCACACATAGCTTTCATTAAGTCACTGTTGAGGTTTGAGCCATTATCAATAATGATTGACTCTGGAATCCCGAATCGACAGACGATACGGTCGCGGACAAAGTCCGTCACGACTTTCTTAGTCACTACTCTGTATGATGCTGCTTTTACCCATTTGGTGAAATAGTCAATTGCCACTAGGATGAATCTCTGCCCATTGGAGGTGGCAGGCTCGATTGGTCCAATAACATCCATCCCCCAAGCGTCGAAAGGCCATGGTGAGCTTGTTGCATTAAGCTTATTTGGTGGCACCCTTATCATATCTGCATGTATCTGGCAGCGGTGGCATTTTCAGACGTACCGGATGCAGTCCATCTCCATAGTCATCCAGAAGTAACCATCACGGAGTATCTTCTTGGCTAAGACAAAACCATTCATGTGCGGACCACAGGTCCCGGCATGAATTTCCTCCAGCAGTTTAGATGCTTCCTCCGCGTCGACACACCTTAGCAAACCCAAATCTGGAGTCCTCCTATACAGGATTCCTCCGCTGTGAAAGAAATTGTTGGACAATCTTCGAAGTGTGTGCTTCTGAGTGGTATTCTCAAGCTCTGGATATTCTCCTTTGGCCAAATATTCCTTGATGTCATGAAACCAAGGTTTTCCATCTGCTCCTTCTTCGACATGAGCATAGTAAGCTGGCTGATTATGGATTTTCACAGGAATAGGATCAATGAAGTTTGTATCTGGATGCTGTATCATGGACGATAGGGTAGCCATGCATCGGCAAACTCATTCTGGACTCTGGGAACATGCTGGAACTCTGTCTTTCTGAACCTCTTTCTCAACTCCTACACATGTTGCAGATAAGGAAGTATCTTGGAATTCTTGGCCGCCCATTCTCTTCGTACCTGATGTATGAGTAGGTCCAAATCCCCTATTATTAGCAAATTTTGGATGTTCATGTCAATGGCCGTCTTAAGCCCTAAGATGCAGGCTTCGTACTCGGCCATGTTGTTGGTGCACGGGAATCTGAGCTTGGCGGATATCGGATAGTGCTGACCGATTTCTGATACTAGGACTGCCCCTATGCCAACTCCTTTGAAATTTGCTACTCCGTCGAAAAACATTCTCCAACCATCATAGGACTCTACAATATCTTCTCCTATGAATGATACATCTTCATCTGGAAAATACGTCTTTAGGGGCTCGTATTCTCCATCCACAGGGTTTTCAGCAAGGTGATCCGCTAGCGCCTGTCCTTTGACTGCTTTCTGGGTCACGTAGACAATGTCAAATTCACTCAACAGGATCTGCCACTTGGCGAGCTTGGCGGTGGGCATGGGCTTCTGAAAGATGTATTTCAAAGGATCCATTCTTGATATGAGATATGTAGTATAGGCACAGAAGTAGTGCCTCGGCTTCTGAGCTACCCAAGTTAAAGCACAGCAGGTGCGTTCCAACAGAGAATACCGGGCCTCGTATGGAGTGAACTTCTTGCTGAGGTAGTAAATGGCCTGTTCTTTCTTTCCTGTCTCATCATGCTGCCCCAGGACGCACCCGAAGGCACCGTCTAACACTAGGATGTAGAGTAATAGAGGTCTACCTGGTTCAGGCGGGACTAAGACTGGTGGTGTTGACAGGTATTACTTGATTCTGTCAAAAGCTTTCTGGCAGTCATCAGTCCATTCGGTGGCGGCATCCTTCTTCAACATCTTGAAGATTGGCTCACAGATAACTGTAGATCGTGCTATGAACCGGCTGATGTAGTTAAGTCTCCCCAAGAAGCTCATTACGTCTTTCTTGTTCCTTGGTGGTGGCAATTCTTGAATGGCTTTGATCTTTGATGGATCCAGTTCTATTCCCCGGCGACTCACAATAAACCCAAGTAATTTTTCGGCAGGAACCCCGAAGGCACATTTTGCGGGATTCAGTTTCAGGTTGTACCTTCGCAGTCTATTGAAGAACTTCCTCAAATCTTCCATGTGATCGGTGGCTTTCTTGGACTTGATGATAACATCGTCTACATATACTTCGATCTCCTTGTGTATCATATCATGAAAAATGGTAGTCATGGCCCTCATGTAGGTGGCCCCTGCATTCTTTAACCCGAACGGCATCATCTTGTAGCAGTACATTCCCCACGGCGTAATGAAAGCCGTTTTCTCAGCATCTTCTTCATCCATCCAGATCTGATGGTACCCCGCGAAACAATCTACAAATGATTGCAACTCGTGCTTGGCGCAATTGTCAATCAGGATGTGTATGTTTGGCAAGGGGAAGTCGTCTTTCGGACTGGCCCGGTTGAGATCCCGGTAGTCGACACAGACTCTAACCTTCCCGTCCTTCTTCGGTACTGGCACAATGTTGGCTAACCATGTCGGATATTCAACTACCCTGAGAACCTTAGCTTTGACTTGCTTGGTGACCTCTTCCTTGATTTTCAAACTCATATCTGGCTTGAACTTTCTAAGCTTCTGTTTTACTGGCGGACAAGCTGGATCGGTTGGCAGTTTGTGAGCCACAATAGATGTACTCAGACCAGTCATGTTGTCGTACGACCAGGCGAATATGTCCTCGTACTCCCTTAGCAATTCCGTGTATTCTTTCTTTTCTAGCGACGATAAATGAACGTTGATCCGTGTTTCTTTGATGTTTTCTGCATCTCCTAGGTTAACAATCTCAGTCTCGTCTAGGTTGGACTTAGGTCCGTTCTCAAAATTCTCAACTTCTTTAACAATCTCTTCCGGTATATCGTCTTCCTCTGAATCTATGTCCATTTGTTGAGTTGTCTCGTTGCATGTCACAGTCATTGGTTCATCAAGATAAGTAATAGTAATGCTGTATAAGTAAAGTAATGAGAGAAAATAATAAGAGTAAGATTTATAAGAAAATTGAAATGCTTTGATAAATTCCATAAATGTTTTGAACATTGGAGCTCTTTCTTGCAAAAAATAAAAATGCGAAAGGAAAGTAAACTAATAAAATAGTGCATGATTCTTGTTCAGCCTTGCTACCCCGCGGCTCCCCGGGCTCTGGTGGTTCTGATAGTCCAATTATTGAGGCGTGTTCCTCCGCTTACAGCCTGTATGGAAGGGCATTCCTCCCTCTCCTCCTCGAAAATGACACAGCAATCCATATCATCGTCTTCTAGGAACAAATTCCTCATTGCTGCTAGCGCTTCTTCTTCTTCTGACCCGTAGATAACCTCGGCCGATTGGAAGGTCTGTTCCAAGCACGGTATTGGCTGCTCCAATGGATAGTAAGGACCGCGCCAAGGTGGCGACCAGTGGTTGAATTCCTCCCAAGTATACTCGTATCCCAATCCGAAGGTAGTGTCATGTTTCTTGAGCTTGATGGGCTTACCGATGCCTTGGAGGTTCTTGCCAAGTCCCTTGCCAGGTTCATACCCGCTCCAGTTCAATATGCTTTCAATCTTGCTATCCCACCAATTTTCTTTATCAACGGCGTTGACTCGCTCGATGTGGTGGTAAGTTTCCCCACCTATCCTTCTTCTTCCTCCAATTGCTGGAATGGTCTGGCGACTGTATATGGTATTGCTACCGTCGCCATGAATGATCACCTCTTGGTGATTCCACTCAAACTTCACTGCCTGATGTAGTATTGATGTTACGGCCCCAGCGGCATGAATCCATGATCGTCCCAACAACAGATTGTAAGATGCTGGCACGTCTATCACTTGAAAATCAACATCAAACCAGGTAGGCCCCATTTGCAAACACAAGCTAATCTCCCCAATAGTAGACCTTTGAGAATCGTCGAAAGCTTTAACATTGATGGCCCCGTCCTTGATTTCATACAGCCCTTTTCCCAATGTCCTGAGGACAAATATTGAGACTGGACCCCCCATCGACCAGGATCCTGGTGATAAAATAATCTTCGCACTGCACAGTGATATGCAACGCCTTATTGTGACTCAATCCCTCCGGTGGCAGCTCGTCTTCATGAAAAGTGATCTTGTGACTTTCCAATACCTGGCCTACCATGTTAGCCATCTCCCCGCCGGTGATGTTGCTCGGTACATATGCCTCGCTCAACACTCTTAACAAGGCATTCTTGTGTGCATCGAAACTTTGTAGCAAAGCAAGGATAGAAATCTGTGCCGGTGTTTTGTTCAGCTGATCAATGACTGAGTATTCTTTGGCTTGTATCTTTCTCCAGAGATCGCCGGGCCCAGTTTCAGTGATGGTTGGCCGACTAGAGGCCAGCTTACTAGATTCAGCCAAATGCTCCGGGGTGTAAACCCTGCCGGTTCTTGTCATACCTTGTGCCGCAATGGTTTCCCCGAACTTGACCTTCCCCTTTCTTCTGGCCTCGGTTGTGTAGTCCCATGGTATAGCCTTCATATGGAACGGTGTTATGGCTGACATGCCACTTGAATTGGCGTGGCTATTTTTACTCCGAACGGAGCAGGCTTCTCAGGTGGTAAGACTGCAACTTCAAAGGGTGTAGGTGTGTTTGCTGATAACCTAAACTCAACTTCAATTGGTGCTGGCGTCTTTGCAGAGGGTGGTGCTTCAAACTCGAGTGGCATGGACATTTTACCTCGGCGTCCCTAGAAGGCTGAATATGGACCACAATCGGATTGAGGGTGACCACTGGCTTCTTTGGATCGTCGCCTTCTGTGATTAAACTGATTGATCCCTTGGGGTCCCAGTCATCCTCTATCTCGATCATGTGAACACCTCCACCTTTGTGGTCTGGCAGAGGGTTATTGCGGATATTCGGAGTAGGCTCCTTTGCTACAATGATCTTATTGTCAATCAAAGTCTGGATCTTATCCTTCAGAGAGCGGCATTCATCGATGGTATGTCCTTTCATGCCAGAATGGTATGCACAGGATTTATTTGGATTGATCCACTGATCAGGGTTTTCAGGTGTTATAGCAGGGATAGGGGTGACGTAACCAGTAGCTTTGAGCCTTTTGTACAGCTGGTCAATTGGTTCAGCAATGGCGGTATACTGTTTGGGAGGTCTGCGGTCAAAATTTGGTCGTGGTTTGGGGAAGTTTTGACGTGAGGGAGGTGATTGATAGTGGGATGGTTGGGTGTTGTAGGCTTGGTAAACATGTGCCGGTTGGGAATATTTAGGTGAAGTGGGCTGATATGTGGGAGGTGGAGCTGATTGATAAGCGGGTAGTGGAGTTTGGTAAGTGGGTGAGGGTACTTGATAGTTTGGAGTAGGTTGATATGCGGGTGGAGGCATTGGATAGGCTTGGTATTTGATAGGGGATTTGGTTCTCTGTGCAACCATTACAGCGCCTACGTCCCTTTTCTTGGACGTACCACCAGATTGTAACGCCTTATTGGTAGCCTGCAAGGCTTCAAAGTTCGTAACCATACCACTCTTGATGCCTTCCTCGATCCTTTCTCCTAGCTTGATGATATTAGAAAATTTAAGATTCTCAATCAGCATCAGCCTCTCATAATATTGTGGGTCCTGAGCCCGGACGAAAAACTTGTTAATCTGTTCTTCCTCTAAGGCCGGTCTGACCTTAGCAACTTCTGATCTCCAGCGAGTGGCATACTCGCGAAAGGTTTCTGTGGGTTTCTTCTTCAAGTTTTGGATATAGAACACATCAGGTGCATTCTCTGTGTTGAACCTGAATCTATCCATGAAATCAGATGCCATGCTTACCCAGTTTGACCACTTCTTCGGATCCTGGCTAATGTACCAAGATAAGGCGTCTCCCTTCAAGCTCCTCATGAAAAGCTTCATGCGGATCTTCTCGTCTCTTCCTACTCCGACCAGCTTGTCACAGTATGTTTTTAAGTGAACCCTGGGATCCCCTGTGCCATCAAACATTTCAAACTTGGGAGGTTTGTACCCCTCGAGCAGTTCGACATCAGGTTGTATGCACAGATCTTCATAGTTTAGCCCCTCAATTCCCTTACCGCCTTCAACGCCTTGAATTCTGCTAGTCAACTTTTTAAGCTCTTCGGCCAAATTTCTGATGAGCGAGTCCTTATCATTGGACTCGGGTGTGCTTGAGATGGGCTGGGTGGAGTGTGGCACAATCTCCACGTAGATGGGGGTATTGTGTTGGGTGTGGTAGTGGTCATTTGTGGAGTTCAAAGGTTCCGGGATGAGCAGTGGAGTACTGTTGGAGGTGTGGCAAGTATTGCAGTGGTGGAGAGGAGCGTGATGGTTTTGTGGTTTTTGCGGAGGTGTGGGGTTCTGAATGCTTGGAAAATTGACATCTGGGGTGGTGAGGAGAATGACAAGCTTGCAAGTTCCGAACTTGTTCAAGTTCCTCCTGAAATTTCAACAGTTTCTGCTCGAGTTGGGACGCACTTTCCTATCCGCTCAACTGAGTTTTCTGATTGGTGTTGCTCAAATATTCCATCTTTCCTTTGTTCCTGTTTCTGATAGGACTAGGAGGAGGAGTGGGTGGAGGGCCCTTGGATCTTGTGGAATATGATGACGATGCCAGAGTGCACGACTAACCTTTGGGCAGGGGGGATAAAACAAAAAGTAAACCAAAAAAGGTGATAAGTCAGTAAAGATCATAAGAAAAAAAATGTTGCAATATTTAAACATGTAGTGCAAGAAATATAAAGCGCGTCCTAATTTTGGGGACCTCGTTGTGCCCGAGGTAGGCCTAGCGACAAGTTAATTTGGAGAACTTAGAATGCTAAATGCCTCATTTCATTGATAAAAAGGTAGACGAATCCCAAAACGACACTAAATAACAAGAAAAATAAAAATCACTAATGGCCATTGGCCTTATTACATCTTATAAAGCGAAAATGGAAATTCCTATCTATTTGGTCCCGGAAGGACCTTCCCCAGACTCGGCATTGTTAGCTCCCTCGAAAAGCTCTCCTAGCTTGCGCAGTCCTAGTACCAAGTAAGCTTTAGCCGGATGTCCACCTTCATTTCCTCCAGCGATTCGGTAGTCTTCGACCCTCTTCAGAAACTTCTTTTCCAATTCCACTATACCCCGCTCCAAACAGACTAGTCGTTTGTTGGCGTTGACAGCCATATCCTTCCATTCTTCAATTAGCTTTTGATTGGCTTCTTTTATTTCATAGTGCTCATTTTCACATTCCCGAATCCTCTTGTGCAATTGGTTGTACCTGTGCCTCAGCCTTTTCATCGATGATCCTGTGACCTCGAACAAACCCGGGTTGACCCAAACCGTTGTGATTGTCCTCCAGCTAGCCTGAATAGTGTGGGGTACAACTAGCATGGTATCTGTCTGGTTCAATGGTGTCCTTTCCCAAGACAATTTTGCAATGCCACATATGTGTAGCCTGGCACCTGTGCGGACTATCGTCATTCTGGAAGTCAGCTCGGAAGTGACTCATCTTGTCGACCCTTGGTATAACCTGCTTCTTGCCAGCCTGTCTCATAACTCGGAGAGGGACATAAGGGTAGGTCCCCCTCAAACCGATCAGTATCAGAAATGGCGCATCCCTGGATCGAACGATGAATTCTTCAGTAGGGAACCACTCGAACATCCATTGTACCTGGTCTTCAGTCAAATTATCAAAGAGTTCGACCCATTATCTAGCATTCTTCGGTTGGGCGAACATGTTGGGCATGTAATTCATTCGCTTTGGGTGATGAAAGGCGATATGATCATCCCAGTCCCTTCGATGGATTTCCTGTCGGTACTCACCCCTTTGGAGATGTTCCATGAGCCAAAGTTGAAGTAGCAGATTACAACCCTCGAAGTGTTTGGACCCTTGTTGACACCTTTCTAGGGCTCGGTACATTTCTGCAATGATCATCGGCACAAGACTGAATGGTTGTCCGTCAATTCCTTCCATTAGAGTTTTGGTGACCATATCATGCCTGGTATGGATTCTTGCTTTCTTCATCGGAAACACTATTATCCCCAAGAAACATAACATGAAGAAAAAGACCCTTCGATGAATATGCCCTATGATGTAAGGGCGAACTCGTCAGGATAAGTACGGTAAGATTTGCTGTGACCGTATCTCTCGTACAAGTAGTCAAAAGGAATGTATGACTCCTTCAAACATGTTAAGTCTGGATTTTTCTTTAGACCCATCATCTTGAGAAAACCTCTACCCTTGCGATTTTTCGGCATCAATAAACACGGAGTTTCCCACGGTATACTAGCCAGTCCTCCTATTTCCTCGAGCAATGATGTCATCTTAGTGTCCCAAAAGCGGAACACAGACCTATCACAATCCCAAAACAGAGTGGCAGCTTCGATGATTTTGTTGTTGGGTTGAATTTCCAGGAGAGAAGGTAGATTTCCTAGATATTTCCTAACAAGAGCTTGATCACTGGAATGAAGATCCTTCCACCAGCTTAGCAGTTTGGGGTGGATGTGGGTGACCATGCCGAATATGGGGACTTCGTGCCTCATATTTCTGCAAGACAAAAAGGTAGGCCCTTACCCCCACCAGACTCGACTATTTAGTATCAACAATTGGCATAAAAGCATTTTAGTTCTCCAAATAAATGCACAAAACGTGGTAGTGTCCATTTGGGTTTTGAAAAAACCTAGTGGACTTTGAACAAGGCTATCTTAAAGAGTCATTATGCGGACAACATAACTGCCTCGGCTAGGTTTGACCATGATGCATGAACAATTAAACAGAGTAAGGTTTCTATGGGGTACTAGACTGGTACCCTTGAGCGGACAACTCAAGAGGGAAAGGCGCGGAACCATCGACTACACCATTGATCGACTGGTTTTACCGCAAATATGCCTTTGCCGGATTTAGGGGGTGATAATATTGGAAGGGCGCAACCACTCATTATAAGCGTTGCTATGGTATTTTGTTTGGCACGAGTGGAATATGATGTTGAAAACATGCTTATACAATAATTAAAACAAGTTGTCATGTATTTGCACGTTACAAAAGTAATAATTACAACTATTCCTCATAATTTGAAACAGTAATAAAGGAAAGCAGTAAAGGAAAGAAACAAGAAACGAGTCAGTTTTTGCAGCAGGAGAAGGAATTAAATACTTAAACGGATTAAACAAATAAAGGCACATAAGAAATGTAAAGTCACAGTAATAGCTTGAAATGGTAAAAGCCTAAAAGAAATTCCAGCAGAGTCGCCGCGCTGTCGATGCCCCCTTTTTCCTTCGCGGAATCGGGTTTATGACATTTGGGAGGACAACTCGTTCCCTTTTGGGAATTGGGTTTAAGAGAAGTGAAGAGTCGCCACCTAATTATTAAAGTGCATTAGGACACTAAGAAGGGTTTTGTTTGGATAACCAGAGATTGGGTAAAGGCTTAAAATTATTCCAAGGGGAAGGTGTTAGGCACCCCTCAGAATCCACTAGTATGGTTCCTGGCCAAGCTATTGTTGTGACTTTAGGGTACAAATAACATATAGACAAATAAGGCTTCAAATAAGAGGGGATTTTCACATAAAGGTTGCAAATAGATGGAGTAAAAGAAACGAAAGAAAAGCTGAATTTTGAGAGAAAAAAAAATAGTTTGAGAAATTTGAAAATAAACAATGAAATAAACAAGCAAAAGAGAGGGGGATCCTAGGTTTATAAATAATATGGATCACCCCACACAACACCCGGTAACCACTTATACACGTGGTGTTATCGCATGGTCATCATATCCATATCTACCATTTCCCACCCCGTTAAGGTATTAAACGCGGAATGGTCTCGTTTCACTTATTGCATGCTATTA
>NW_017670271.1:550337-551581 GCF_001879085.1 Nicotiana attenuata
TTCCCAGTTATTGAGCTTAGCCTGAGATCCCATGAACTGCACATCAAATTCACTCGGGCCTTCGCCGGGTTCCACCATATTCACTTCATCGAACACCTTTTCAAACCTTGCGAGCATCTCCTTGTCAGGTTCTATCACCACAGAATTTGGCATTGCTGTTGCTGGGCGTTGTTTAGTACCAGGCCGGACGAAGGAACGGGAGAGGTGGGGAATAGGTTTTAGAAGGATCCACACTCTCTTTTTCATCTTTTTGGCTCTCCTTATTATTGGCATGATGTCCACAGATTTCAGAAATAAGTAAATGAACTGATTACATGCTGATTTAAAGGGAAGTTGCCAATTAAAAATGAATTTTAGAAAAACACGAGTTCTGCTGTTGGTAACGCATTATTACTGCTAATTTTAGACTCATAAGCGAGTGAGGCTATTCAGATTTGAATTAGAACCCCTATAGGCATGCTTTCTATGTGTTTGCCAACTTAGAACATTGTTATAGACATAGAAGAGTGCAGAAATCCTATAACATGATATCTAGGTGCTGCATTGTTTTTCTTAAGGCCTATAAACACGTTTGCCTAGTGAAAAGCGGGTATGTAAGAATCAGAAAAGACCTATAGGCATATTCTCTACGTGCGTGTGCAGAAGCTATAGACATAATATCTACATGGAAGTGCAAAATTCCTATAGTCATGGTATCTAAATGGGAATGTAGAGTTTCTTATAGACATGGTAACTAAATGAGATGCAGAAATCTTACAAGCATGGTAACTACATGAAAGTGCATAAGTCTTATAGGCATGGTAACTATATGAAAGTGCATAAGTCTTATAGGCATGGTAACTACATGAAAATGCATGTGTCTTATAGGCATGGTAACTATATGAAAATGCATAAGTCTTATAGGCATGGTAACTATATGAGAGTGCATAAGTCTTATAGGCATGGTATCTATATGAGAAGTATTGAAACTAGAGATCCCTATAGGCAAGTTATCTACCCCTTTCATGCATAGTCACCCCTCCCTTTTCACTAAACATCCCCGAAAGTTTATTACAAAGTTATTACAGCCCAGAATGGAATAAGAAAAGCAAAATTACATCAGAAAATAAAAGTACAACCAAGGGGAGCCTAATTCAGGCTCCTTGTCTGAAACATGAGATGAACCAACTCCAAAGATCCGATTTCAAAAGCCTTTCTCTCATTTTTGTGGTGTTTCAGAGTTCCCTAAGAGCCTCATGTGGACT
>NW_017670271.1:555599-600845 GCF_001879085.1 Nicotiana attenuata
AAACCAAACATATAGCGGAAAATAAAGACCCAAAACTCTTAAATATAAGACAAGGGTAAACCGCTAAGAGAGTAGAACAGAAAACTCAAAATAAAGGAATTATAAGAATTAC
This sequence comes from Nicotiana attenuata, assembly GCF_001879085.1. Classification (NCBI taxonomy): domain Eukaryota; kingdom Viridiplantae; phylum Streptophyta; class Magnoliopsida; order Solanales; family Solanaceae; genus Nicotiana; species Nicotiana attenuata. The sequence continues at coordinate 555,712 of NW_017670271.1, forward strand.
GCAAAAAATTAGTAATATTATAAACTTGGTTAAAACTAAGTATAAAACTTAGTTCGAACCTGATTACTTGATACTAAAACCCCCAAACAGACAAGAGGTAAAACTTTTCAAGCATTACTAAAACCCCCAAATAGGACCAGGGGTACACTTCCAAATATTCCACCAATAAAAAAACGAAACAACACTTCAAACTTTTTAAACTTTCACTGTGGGGCAGAATTTGAACCAGAAGGATGAAGAATGGCATCATCAATAGCAGGAGGAACAACTTAAGCGGAAGGAGATTGAACAGCAGCTTTACCAGGAGTAACTTCATCACCCTCGGGAATGTCAATCAAAGGTGAAGGAAAGCTCTGACTCTGTTGGGTTTTCTCAATAGTTTCTTTAATCTTTGCAATCTCAGCAGCTAAGTCAAAGCCTTCCTGACTTGCCTCCGTTAAAGTATCGAGGCGTGTGTTTAAGAAAGCCCAACTAACTTCAACAACGGCCTTATCTTTAAGGGCTTCATAATCTCTTTCCCATTGCTCAATCTCACTTCTTAGCTCTTCCTTCTCATTCAAGGCAGTATCTTAAGAAGCCTGTAAAGGGGCAAGAAAACTATCCAAAAACTAAACTTTGTTAGAAGNGTACCAAGTGTATAACAGCAAAAGGATGTGAGTTTAAGCCTCCCATGGCTTGAGAAGCCATGGATTCCGGTGGTTTCGAGGTTGGAGACGGTAGGAGACGATTAGGGTTTTGAGAACATTCGAGAGAGTTTGAGAGAGTGGGGTGTTTAGAGGAGGCTGATAGATGAGGAATGAGGGGATTAGGGTAGTCGTTTGGATTAAAAAAAGGCAAGAATGAATAGGGGTCGTTGATCTCAGAGATCAACGGCCAGGATAAGAGGGGATCTGGGTCGGGTAGGTTTTAGTTGGGTCAGGGGCAGGTTAAATCGAAATTGGGTTAGCCTGTTTAGGATTGAAATTGGGTTTTAATTGGGGGTTGATTTGTGCTATAATTGAAATGAAACAGGGCTAGTATTTAAATAGCCAGCTTTTCCTTTTTTATTTTATAAAAATAGTAAGATAATTTCTGGAAACAATTAAAGGTACTAAATTAATTAATAATATACAAATATTAAAATAAAAATATGGAACCAATTTCATAATTATAAAATGCTATTAAATCTCAAAATAGGCTAAAATGGCAATTGTATGCAATTTAGCTTTAAAATTACTAAATAAATTTGTAAAAATGCGTAAAAATTACCTTAGCTATATCTTGGTATAAATGTGAGAATAAAATAAGTTATTCACCAAAATTATAATTTGAAGAACAATTATTGGTTTTTGTACTGTCAAAATAGGACAATAAATTGATTAAAAAATCCTTTAAAAATTAGGAAAAATACTAAAACATTTGGGCATACTTATATATGCATATGTATGCTATTTTGAAAGTATTTTGCATATATAGAATATACAGGGGAAAAATTGGGTATCAACACATATGAGTTAGAAACAATGGACGACAAAGTACTCCATCAAATTGGAATGCTGTTCATTTGAAGAAGTATTACTTCTGAAAGGGAAAACCCCTGGTCAGGTATCGTTTATCCAAGGTTTAAATTTATTCTTTTTAATTGTACTAAACATTTTAGATGATAGGCACAAAGCTAGCCCACACCAAATGATGATCTTAGACCTAAGAGACACGCGGGATGCAAAATCATCCTCGGTCTGGGTTACAACTTTTCTGATGGAAATAAAAAGGGTTAAGCAGTTATCATCTAAAATTATACCTCCGAGTATCGTATGTTTTTCCTTTTCAGGAAATGGACCGCATGGAAGGAATAATCAAGTGCTCGAGATTTCATACTTCAAAGCTCTAACACTTGGGGGACTATATATATTTGGAAGGTGAAGAAGACTAGAAAAGTCAGAATTCGAGTCAAGCCTGAAGCAATCTACCCAACAAATCAAAAGTTAAGAGCGAGCAAATCGAGTGCCAAAAATTCAAGCAAGCCTGATTCAAAAACCTATGATGAAGAATACACTCGCAGATGTAAATTACAAAATCTTATGAGTATATAGGTTTAAGGCAATATTTAGTTGTGGGTTGCAAGATATACCCTTGAATCTTGTAAAATCTGTCATAAAGAAAATAGTTGTGAAAGAGTTGTGGATGTTATGCGAATATATGTAAAGTTCACAGTTTGAAAGTCCAAGAGCACAAAACTTCTTCAAGTTATTCAAAGAAATATGTATGTTCCTACTTCTTCTTTCGTATGTTTACACTAATATGAACTTGAGACGTCTTCTTCATTAAGTGTCATATATAAAAGGGCCCTCTTTTATAATTCGTGCTTATTCAAAAGAGTCACGAAGCATTGAAGCATTTTTATGCAAAGTTAAATAACAAAGGGTAAAACGAAAACCCAAACATATGCGGAAAATAAAGCCCAAACTCTTAAATATAAGACAAGGGTAAACCGCTAAGAGAGTAGAACAGAAACTCAAAATAAAGGAATTATAAGAATTACGCAAAAAATTAGTAATATTATAAACTTGGTTAAAACTAAGTATAAAACTTAGTTCGAACCTGATTACTTGATACTAAAACCCCCAAACAGACAAGAGGTAAAACTTTTCAAGCATTACTAAAACCCCCAAATAGGACCAGGGGTACACTTCCAAATATTCCACCAATAAAAAAACGAAACAACACTTCAAACTTTTTAAACTTTCACTGTGGGGCAGAATTTGAACCAGAAGGATGAAGAATGGCATCATCAATAGCAGGAGGAACAACTTAAGCGGAAGGAGATTGAACAGCAGCTTTACCAGGAGTAACTTCATCACCCTCGGGAATGTCAATCAAAGGTGAAGGAAAGCTCTGACTCTGTTGGGTTTTCTCAATAGTTTCTTTAATCTTTGCAATCTCAGCAGCTAAGTCAAAGCCTTCCTGACTTGCCTCCGTTAAAGTATCGAGGCGTGTGTTTAAGAAAGCCCAACTAACTTCAACAACGGCCTTATCTTTAAGGGCTTCATAATCTCTTTCCCATTGCTCAATCTCACTTCTTAGCTCTTCCTTCTCATTCAAGGCAGTATCTTAAGAAGCCTGTAAAGGGGCAAGAAAACTATCCAAAAACTAAACTTTGTTAGAAGACACTCGGAGATCTTCTTGATCTTGGGTGAGCGTTTGAACAAGCTCCTCGGCGTAAACTTCTTTCTGGTTCAATAGTTCCTTCAGACCCCTAATTTCTTTAGTGGCTTTAGAAAGTTGCTCAGCAAATGAAGACTCGAGAAGGTTTTTATCTTTGCCTGCCTGATTAGATGAGGCTTTTTCAACTGCCAACTCTGCTGCCATTACTTTCACCTGTTGCTCCAAGGTACACTTTTCTTCCTCTAAGATTTCTTTTTCAAGTTGAAGGCCATCGAACCGCTCTTTCCAGTTGTCTGCCTCAATGTGATAATCATTCATTAACTGCTCTGTGTGGATGATCCTCTTCATCATCTCCGTGCCAATGAGGTTGGTCTATACAAAGAAAAGAAAAATGTGATACCAATAAAAAGTAAATCACGTGTAAAATAAAAAGCTAAGGCTTATACCTTTAAAGAAGAATGTACGATATCATTCATCCACGTTAAAGAACCGTGGCTCTCCAATTTTGACTTCTCAACTGGGCCAATCAATGGTTTCAGCCATACATCAGCTTGGCCACATTTCTTCAGAAGATTACCATCCTCAGGAACCTCGATGGTAACTTTTTTCATTGCCCTACTAGAGGAACCAACTTCAGCATGAGAAGTTATAATAGTAGGAATAGTCGAGGGAGTCAAAATAGCCATGGGCGGAGCAGTGGAAGTGGCAACAGATGCGGGGAATTGAGGGTCAACTGGAGCAGACACGGGAAAAGAAGCAAGAGGCGCTTCCTCAGAAACAAAGCCGAAGTTTTCATCAAACCCACGAGAAAAGAGTTGTTCAGTAGAACCTTGGGGTGCAGCAGGCATCTCATCATCAGAACTTACTAAAGTAGCACCTTCAGGCTCATGCATGGGAACAGAATTGTGAGGAGGAGTAGCTTCATCATCTAAAATGATGCGTCTCCTAGCTCGAGACTTACAAACCAACGAGCTCTCATCCCGCTCCTATTCACTCTCGGAACTGTGTGCTCTATCAGCTTTTCTTTAACGAAGAACTCAAGATTATCTCTTGAGCCATCGCATAGAGAGTCTCGAAGCAGTAATTGATGCGACACTTACACCCCGAATGGGAAACCCTAGTAAAGAAAAGGGTTAATAAGTGCCAAAGTAAGTATGAAAGCAAGGTAGAAAGTGGAAGAGGGGAATACCATGAGTCTTCACTTTCCACCCAAACCTGTTAGAAAGGTATTTCCAGGGCCTTTCCTCCGTAGGAGCAACGGTTAACAATTTTTCTACCCAACCACGGAAATCTGGGACTTCCTCAACAGCTTCCATGGTTGCTGAAAAATAAAAATAAAACAGCTATGAGATTGCAGGTTCTTCGCATAAAAAAAAGAAGAGAATATGAAAAGAAATTTACGTGCAAAGTTACACTTTTCTGGGAAAGGCATGTTCTCTTCTCCCACTAACCCACTTGTGGGAGCAGCAACAAATCAAGTATGCCAACCACGATCCTTGTTATCTTTAGGGCTCACTAAAACCCTCTTACTCCTGGCCATGAGAGTAAACACCCCAGAACAAAATAACTTGGGGGAATAAAGATGAATCAGATGATAAAAGGTGAGAGGTAAAGCAACCAAGTTTGACAAGTATCTAAGGCATGCCACGGCCCTCCAAACAATAGGACCAATCTGTCCTAAACAAACGTTGAAGAAACGACAAAACTCAATGATCACTGGGTCAATAGGTGGTCTAAAACCCAACGTAAAGGGATATGTATACACAAAAGAATAACCTACTTTGAACGTGGTGATTCTTTGATTTGCATTAGGAGCTAAAATTGGGAAGTCAAATTTCCAATGACAGTCTCTCCGTACAAGGGAAATCAAACCCTCAGTAATCTGGGAAGGGTAAACATCAGCACGATCATGAGTCCCTACTTCTAGCAGAAGATCTATGTGAAGAAGAAGCCCTAGTTCTAGAAGAAGACGTGGTAGTGGTACTGGGTTAAGAAGAAGAACCACAGATAGAAATAGATCATAAACCACGTAACCGGCCACCTCTTCTACTTCTAGTAGGAGCAGACGAAGGGGGAAGTTCATCCACTATAACAACTTTACGAGGATCAGGATTTGAAGAAGACATAGTTGTATGAGAAAATAAAACGTGATGAAGAACGAGAACACAGTAAAAAAAATTTCGTAAAAAAAAGAGGCAAATGAGGTATTTATATGAAGAAGCAACCGTCATGTAAAGGGGGTCATGATGGAAACGTCATGATGAAACAGTCACTTCATGACTGATACAACCGCAAAAAAGCCCTAGAAATCGCTGAAGAGTCGCAGACCCAATTAACGAAGGCCACGTGGCACATGCATTAAATGGAAGTGACATAAGGCGCGTTGGTTCTGGAGAAGACGTAATGATACATGGGAAACGGCGGCAAAATATTCCCGCCATAAATACATACCACTTCCAAAATATTCAATTGCAGAATATTCGGCAAGTGGGGGGACTATCTGTATTGGTAAAAATAAATATTACACGTATATTTATATGAGTGGTTGATATGACAAGACACGTGGATCAGTAGGAAAGCAACAGCTGGAAAGATGCAGTAAAAGAGGCACGAGTCGTAATAGATACGAGCAAATCACCCACGAGAGGAGAAGATATGGTCGCTCAAGTTTAAATGGTAACATGAAGAGGTACCGGCGGAATGAATTAAGATAGTAAAAGGGAAAGATTCATGAGTCATCAATTAATGAGCATGAACGGTCTCAAACGTTACAGAATCTTCATGGACAGTTACGATTACCAATTATAACGTCTCATTAATATCATTAATGCTCATAATAATTTGGCCATAAGAGGGGAAAGACGTTGTACTTATAGACTCCTATATAAGGAAAAGAGATATCATTTGTACAGACACGTTCTGATTAATATTGGAATACAATTACTTTCTTTTGCTTACTATTGGCTACTTTTGCTATCTCAAATTCTAATTTCCTTTCCTATCATTAAGAGAATATATAATTTCTTGATTATTAGTAGCCCGAGTACTTCTTAAAATAAGCTTTGACCGAAATACTCTATTTTTGGTTAATTAAGTCAATTTTTCAATATGTTTTCTATTTAAGTGCAATTTACCCTTACATTAGAACATTATGATTCCACATAAGTTATAGCTTTTGAAAAAATGTAAGAGTAGCAATATGCATAATCCCTGTGCATAATCAATATGGCTTCCCAATTTTAGAATAGCATATTATTAACATGCATGACATGGAAATTAACTAATATTGAAGAACTTGAAAAAACAAAACTTGATAAGCATTTTGTTGATGGACCAGTAGAATTTATAGTTGAGTAGCAAGATTCATCATACTTAACAAGAGATTAATTAAAAAATTGGTCAATTAGACTGACTTTCTTTATCGATGTGTTATGTATACTTATATTACAATGATAACATATATTCGATTAATTTAAAATTTTCCTCTAACGTCAGCACTTTAAGTTGAATAATAATGAACCTTCATGTATAACATGAAATTGGATTAAAATTTTTTAATCGTTTGCAGCCTTCTTACAACCATAAGCAATGTGATAGTCCATACAATTTGTTTGATTACTTTCTTTAGAAGTAGGTTCACCCGAATCAAAGTTGGGTTTCGTAATAGCTGGGTGAATTTATGTAAATTATGTTCTTACACTGTGTCAAAGATGGAGGTCAATAATCCACAGACCTCCATTAATGAGTTAAGTCGAGCTTCAGAGAAGGTTCTAGATACAAGAGGAATTGGGAAAAATGAAAGTCATCTCTTATCGCATGTCTGAACAATGTATATACACGTGTGACTAAGAGTAAAAATAAAATGTAACTAAGTATGACCACTAACTACAAAAATGCCACTCCAACTAACTCAACTACATAGCTAACTAACTCAACTACATGATTAACTAACTCAGCTACACATATAAATATTACATCAATTATTCTCAATACCCCCCCTCAAGTTGGAGGTGAGAAAGTCACTGCCAACTTGCTGAGAAGATCAGAGTGCTCGACTCCTGTAAGAGCCTTTGTTAAGATGTCAGCTAATTGAGCAGAGGTGGAAATATGATGTAGTTCAACTAGCCCATCTTGTATCTTGTCCCAGACAAAATGACAATCCACTTCAATATGCTTTGTCCTCTCATGGAACACATGATTTCTTGCAATATGAACAGCTGCTTGACTGTCACAAAATACAGTTATAGGATTAGTACACATGACTGTCAGCTCTTCTAATAATCTTTTTATCTATACCAGTTCACCCACAACTTTTCTAATTGACCTATACTCTGCCTCAGCAGAGAATAGTGAGACAGTAGTTTGTTTCTTTGACTTCCAACTAATAGGACTATCCCCAAGCAACACAATGTACCAACTCACAAATTTCCATGAATCAGGACAGGCAGCCCAATCCGAGTCACAATATGCACTTACATTATAGCTGGGGTCATTGGACAAGAATATTCCCAAAGTAGGATCTTTCTTCAGGTATCTAAGTACATGAACAACCGCCTTTATGTGAGGTTCCCTTAGTGCCTGCATAAATTGGCTAAGATGCTGGACACTATAAGCTATGTCCAGTCTTATGTTTGTTAAGAAATTTAGCTTCCCAACTAACTTCCTTTAGTACCATGGGTCAGGCATCAAGGTTCCTTCATCATTTCTCAGTTTGATGGTAGAGTCAAGTGGAGAACTAACAGGGGAATATGTCAAGCAATCATACTCCTTTAGCAGGTCCATAGTGAATTTTCTTTGACAAATCAGTACTCCATCACCCTTGTACAACATTTCTAGCCCCAAAAAGTAGTGTAACTTTCCAAGATCTTTTATCCTGAATTGATTATGCAGGAAGGCCTTCAATTCTGTGATTTCCTCCAAGTTGGTACCAGTTAGAATTACATCATCTACATAAACAGCCACAAAGACTGCTGAGTTCCCCTGTTTCTTATATAACATTGAGTAATCACTAGCTGAATGTTTGAAACCCCTAGAATGTAAGGATTCTGTCAATTTGTCATACCACTGTCTGCTAGATTGTTTTAGACCATATAGTGACTTCCTAAGTTTGCATACTAGATTTCTAGTAGGTAACATTAAACCTTGTGGAACCTCCATGAACACTTCTTCATGTAGATCCCCATGCAGAAATGCATTGTTGACATTTAGTTGGTAGAGATTCCACCCTCTCTTTACTGCGATTCTGATTAGTGTTCTGACTGTGGTCATTTCTACCACTGGTGAGAAAGTCTCTGTGTAATCAATTCCTACTTCTTGTGTGTATCCCTTTACTACTAGCCTTGCTTTGAACCTTTCTACACTTCCATCTGCCTTGTGTTTGATCTTGTATGCCCATTTGCATCCTATAGCTTTCTTTCCTTCAGGTAATTCAACTAGATCCCAAGTATGGTTAGCATATAATACTTCAAATTCCTGTGTCATTGCCATTTGCCAAGCAGGATTCATGTATGCCTCCTCATAAGAAGATGGCTCACAATCATGTGAAATGTTTCTAAGTAATCGTTGACTCTCAAGTTGTAAGACATTAAATGAGACATGATGTTTATTGTTACAGATTGTATTAAAAGATGTGGAAAAGGTGTGATGATCAGGTTCTGTGTTTTGATGTTGAAGAGTTGTCAAGGAATACATATAGTCTTTGAGATGTGCTAGAGTAGTATGGGTTCTGCCTGATCTTCTGAGATTTGTAGGATTTATTTGAAGGTTGTTAGACTCAATGATTTGAGGGTTAGTGGACTGTGCTTGTGTAAATGGCTGAGAGGCAGGGTTATTGGACTGATTGGGTGTTATTGAACTAGATGGAGATAATGGTGAACTAGGTAGAGGAACAGGTGTAGGTGGAGAAACAGGTGCAACAGTATCAGTTACAGGCCCATCAATGACAGAAATTGATGCATCTTTATCATACAGGCCATAATCATTTGACTCCCTAGATATAGGATGAAAACAGGATGGATTGGTATTTAACAGATGCAACACAGAAGGGAAATTAGAATGTTCAGGAGAAATTGCAAAAGGAAAGATATTTTCATGGAACACTACATCTCTAGATATATGTATCCTTTTTGTGGCTAAGTCTAGGACCTTGTAACTTTTTGTACCAAAGGGATAACCTACAAATACATGAGGTGTGGCTCTTGGTTCAAACTTGTCTCTGTGGGTTTTCTGTGTACAGGGATAGCATAGGCAGCCAAAACTCTTGAGTTGTGAGTATTTGGGCCTTTTATTGTATATAAGTTCATAGGGGCTTTTATTGTTAAGAACAACAGATGGAAGCCTATTTATTATGTAGGTAGCTGTCAGGATGCACTCTCCCCAGTACTTTATGGGGACTGGTAAAGAAGGGCTCTTGCTGTTTCAACTAGGTATTTGTATTTTCTTTTCACCACACCATTTTGTTATGGTGTGTATGGACAAGTTTTCTGATGAACTATGCCCTTTTCTTGAAAGTATATCATGGTTTCATTGTTAACAAATTCTAGACTATTGTTAGATCTAATGGTCTTAACAGAGGTGTCAAACTGATTTTCAATCATGGATAGAAAGATTTTAATGGCATGAAAAGTATTGCTTTTTCAGCTTAGGAGGTGTCCAGGTTGACCTACTAAAATCATCAACCATGGTAAGGAAGTATTTGTAATTATCATGTGTTGGTGTATGATAGGGGCCCCACAGGTCTACATGAAATAATTCAAATATTTTGGTGGATGAAGTAGTTTTTTCAGGGAATGACAATCTAGTCTGTCTAACCATAGGACATATTAAACAAACAAAAGGTTGTTTGGGTGCAAAACTGACTGGTAAAGCAGATATTTTCCTCATCTTTACAAAAGGTACATGTCCTAGCCTGTTGTGCCACAAGTAATCAACATAATTTCCAGAAGATGCAGAACATACAGGAGAAGAATTTACACTAAAAGGATCGGTTTTATTACATGAATGGATACTATTTACATTGTTCAATGAGCAAGATGGATCATTTACAGTTGGTAATGAATAATATGGATAAATTTGATCCTTTTCTCTACTAGCATTGTTATCAGAAATGGAAACACAAGAATGAGACGGACTAGGAAGTGGAACAGTAGATGGACTCAAGTTTGAACAGTTGTGACACTTTGAACAAAGAAAGTACAATCCACTTCTTGCCTTACCAATCTCCAGAGGCCTCTTCATTGAAGGGGCCTGCATTAGACAAAGATGCTTGTTGAAATTAACCATGCAATCAAGATGCATTGTTAAAGAGTGAACTGAAATGAGTTTGTATTTGAAACTAGGTACATACAAGACTCTAAAGTTAGCTTAGGACTGAGTAAAGCATCACAAATTTCTGTCACTTTCACCTTGTATTCATTAGGCAAGGTGACAAGGAAGGGATAAGGTAGGGTTCTAATGTTGGTGAGAAAAGATTTTCTATATGTCATGTGGTTCGTAGCTCCACTATCTAATATCCACAGATCAGCAATTGAATTTGAACATTTCCACATAGCTGTTTCATCTATCTCTTTATAAGTACATCAAGCTAGAATACCTGCGAAGTTGACAACTCCACTAGTGATCATGTTTGGATTTTCTCCTGCATTGTTGACTTTGAAGTTCTCTAGCAGACTCAACAGCTGGTTGTATTGTTCCTTTGTCAGGTTCTAAAAATTCTGGTTCTGATTCCTGCTATCAACATCTTCATTGTTGCAAACTTGTATTTCTTCACACTGACCATGCACATTTGCAGCAGATCCTGTGTTCCTACCCCATGTAAACTTGAAGTCTTGTGGAAACCCATGTAGCTTTTAGCACTTTTCCTTGGTATGCCCCTGCTTCTTGCAGTAGTCACAATACAACTTAGATCTATTAGGGGGGAAATGCAGCTCTATAGGAGTTCTGTCCAGTAGTATTGCCCTGTGGATTATAATTGATTCTAAATTTGTTGTTTCCTGGTCCATTTACATTCAGGGAGGTGGACTCCATGACTAGGAGATTATTTGGCCTAATTTCTCTCTGCTTTTCCTCCTAGATAAGGATGGAGAAAGCCTGTGCAATACTAGACAGAGAATTCATCATCATAATACTTTCCCTAACCATTGTGTAGACTTCATTGAGTCCCATTAAAAATTAAATTAACCTTCAATCTTGTTCTGCCTTGTACAAATTTGCCTTGGCACCACAGGTGCATTGACATCCACACTGGGCATGCGCATTCAAGGTATTAAGCTCCTCCCACAGCTTTTTCATTTTTGTGTAGTATCCAGTTATGTCTAGGGTTCCTTGATTTAAGTCGTTAATTTTCTTTTGTAATTGATAAAGTTTTGCTCCGTTTGTCTGATCGTACCTGTCCTCGAGCTCTTGCCATAACTCCTTTGCGCCACTCACATACTGCAAACCATCGGCAAATCCTTTGGGAGCAAGTTTAGAATCCACGATGTCACCATATCATCAAATCGTGCCCACTGGTCATAGGTCGCCTCTCCAGCATTAGGTTTCTTACACTTTCTTGTGATGAATCCGACCTTATTTTTCACAGAGAGAGCTCTAAAAACACCTCTCCTCTAGGATCTATAGCCGGTGCCGTCAAATGTCACCGGTACCAAAACAGTCCCAGCACTTTCCGATGGATGCATGTACAGTGAATTGGATGAATCCAAAATTGCAGCGGTGTCTTGAATTTCTTTGTCTCCAGCCATGAGATGAGATAGAGAATATCAGAAAACTGAATTAATTGAAGATCGAGAGACTGTGAATCGATGAATCTCAAAAAAAATTGCGGACTGAAAACTTCCGATTTGTGATTTCAAATCGGGTGAAGACAGCGAAGAAGGAAATTAGGATGCGGATAGAATCTGGATCGGAGATTAAGAGCTGTGCTCTAATACCATGTCGAAGATGTAGGTCAATAATGCACAGACCTCCATTGATGAGCTAAGTCGAGCTTCAGAGAAGGTTCTAGATACAAGAGGAATTGGGGAAAATGAAAGTTATCTATTATCTCATGTCTGAACAATGTATATACACGTGTGACTAAGAGAAAAAATAAAATATAACTATGTATGAACACTAACTCAAAAATGCCACTCTAACTAACTCAACTACATAGCTAACTAACTCAACTACATGATTAACTAAATCAGCTACACACATATAAATATTACATCAGTTATTCTCAATATACTGAATGACGTTTTATAATTTATATTTAATCAATAAGAAGATATAGTTGATTTAAAACCTTTGCAATACTCCTAACTTCCAACCGAGGGCACTTATTCATAGCAATTATAATGAGTTGGTCCTACACTTAATCTTCAAAGGTTTCCGATATACTATTGATTTTCTTCACTTATTGAATTCACTAATACACGCTATAAGTGATGGTAATGGACTGAGTTTTACATCTAAAACTCTTGATATGGCACTTCAAAGGTTATATTGCTATTGATGTTGTTCTACTTGTTGATGGTACAACCATATAGAATTTTATTTTGAAGACGCCAGGGCTTTATACCCTCACAAATTGAAGTTTTGGTTGTCTATCGTTTTTTTTAGATATAATGTATCATAAGATTTAGAAGAATTTGTATACTGTTAACTATTGAGTATGCTTTTTTATTAAAATTTTACATATCTTGCACCACTTGATTGTAAGATATTTTCAAGAAGCCGCTCCCTTGTTGTGTATGCATCCTCGTAAAGTTTCTAAATTAGCTTTCTCCTGTATAACCACTACCACTTGTGAGCCAATGCACAAATTTTAAACAAAAATTTAGTAGGAAAAATAGGATGAAGCCCACCATAAATTAAGCTTTTGACAAAATAAAAGAATACCTCAATTCTAGTGCCTACAATGCCACGAAACTTTTATTATTATTCATATATGTCACTGAATCCACAATAAAATCTATGTTAGCTTAATAATATGAATACATACAGAAGTAAAGAACCTCACGGGGCTCATATTTCATAATTCCTTGGAGAGCTCTTAACCTGATAACATACGATGAATCACTTTATTTTCTCATATTTCATGCAGATAAAATAAGAATACGTAATGACTCACACTTTGTTTATCTCGAAAACACGAGTAACAACTAAATTTGATTTGTGGTTTTAAAGATATGTGATTTAGTTCAATACCAATTAATAATCAAGAAATATGAAGTAGAATTGAAAGAGACAAGTGAATCAAACCAATGTTACTCAGCTGCAGTGACCTCGAGGTAGGCTTAGGATAATAAGAACAATTAAGTAATAAAAGCAAAGTAAGAACAGTAGAGCTAAAGGACAATGCTGATGAACAGTAGGCGAAAAGGTAGAGAGTATATTCTTTTCTCAATGATAAGATGATGTTACAAATGATTGGGGTCCCCTTTATATAATAGGGGAACCCTAAATAAGGAATATTGCTATTTACAGTAGGGAATATTCTTGATACAGCTGTCTAACCGCCTAGTACGGAATCGTACAATCTTATTCCGAGATTTGCGCCACGATTATGGGGACGTGGTAGGAATCTAGCTCATTCTGTTACAAATTCCTAACGGTACTATTTCGGGGTCGGGTATACTCGGGCCTGGTATTCCTCGTACTCCTATCTTTGGGCATTGCACTCTGTCTTCGAGATTGCCTCTGGTCCACCGGCCTCGAACTCGACCTTGCCTAAACTCTAGCCTATGACGGACTCTTCGATCTTGCAAATCGGAGGCCTCTGACTTTGATCGTATACAGATAGTCCCTGCGTTTCTTAGAATAGGATGATAAGAAACGATTAGAACTTCGACTTTCGGAGTCCATCACGATGACGTCATCCTTGTGATGCAGGTGCTCGAAGTGACTGAAACGTCCCGTCGGATCGCTTCCCCAAAACTTTAAATGCACGCCAGTACTGGTCGGCCACTAGCGCCGCCAAACCGTCGTTGATCTTCTATAAATATGAGGCTATACCCTTGAGTAAAGAACTTCACTCTTTCATTATATCTTTCCCTTCCTCATCTATTTTTCTAATCATCTGTTTCCACCGCCTCCTTAAGTGCCGGAAAATGCCAAGTTCTTGTAAAAAATACCACATATTGATACAACCTGTATTCTTTAGCTTAAAATCATGGCTAAGACTTCCAAAACAGTCCCCAAACAAGATAAAGCGTCGTCTTCTTCTACCTCCCGTCCGTCCATAACGGTGACGCCGCCAAATCTTGAGGAAATCACCCCCGGCCCTTGTGTGATTAAGAAGTACTTTAGCATTGGAAATCCCCCTGATGTCCCAGGTCGATGCGAGCATGCATCTCGATATCTTAGTTTGATATCGGAGAAGCATCTTAAAGATGTGAAGAAGGACTGTGGTTGGGGAGATGAGGTCGTGGTTCAGATCCCGAGTCCTGGGGAAAGCATTACTACCCACGTGGAGGGTTTTTTAAGTGTTTACACTTACCCCTTCACACTGGGTCCCCTTGATCCGGTGGTGATCGACTTCTGCAAAACATACGAAGTCACCCTCGGCCAGATTCACCCCTCTTTTTGGCGCATCGTGATCATGTTGCGTTACTTTTTCGAAAAGGCTGAGGGGTTGGAATTCACCCGCAGCCACATGATTCGATTGTATCGGCCCCAGCTATTTCGAGGGCTTATCAAGCTGCAACGTCGAAAAATGAAAGCCTTCTTTGCCAGTAATAATGAAACCAAAGATCGAGGTTGGATGATCCGGTTCGCCAAAGTAAGAACTTCGGATGTCGTCCCCAGGGATAAAATACCGTTCCCGGATAGGTGGAACTTTAATCGTAAGTGGAGTTCTTTTTCCTAGTATCTATTCATATTCTGCTTTCACGTTTCATAATGCCTTCACCCTTTTTTGGCAGCCACTGCCTGGGCGCCCCACGCGGTTCCCGACCTCGAGGATTAGGTCCGAAAGTTAGCTTCCACCTCCTCCTACGATGAGCGCAAATGGCATGAATTATCAAAGGGCCAGTAGGAGGCCAAGAATCATGGTAAGTGTTTTTCCCAAGTTTCAAATACTTTTCATATGTTGGTGGCGTCAACTTATTCACGTTTACTTGTGCAGGCCTCGAAGATGTATCCAAGATGAGGCCGGCCCCGCCAGGGAAGGGACCAAGTCTTCAATCTCGAAGTCTGAGAAGGACAGTAAAAGAAAAAGGGTTTCGAAGCCTGAAGACCCTCAAGACAAAAAAAAAACCCCTGCTCGAAGGCTACAGAAGAATTTGCTCAAGCGGGCACAGATTCAACCCATGATTCCCCAGATGACGAAGAAAATAATGGTGAAGAGTCGACGTTGGTGCCTCGAACTAGGAAACCAATCGAGGCCGCCAACCCCCCCAAACTAGAGATCTCATCCCGTGGTGAGGGAACCCCAAAGAAAGATGCGAGCAAGGCCCTCGTGTCCCCGGAGGTTGAGATCGTTCCTCCGCCTTCAACAAATATACTGGAGGGGTAAAATGCAGAGACCCCTGAAGCCAATGAGAATGCCCCGAGTGAAGAGCTCGGGGCCACGACAACAGGTCACTCCCTTTATTTGCCAACTTATTTCGAGGGGGAAATCGAAGAAGCTAATGCTCTGCGTATGCCCGATCCGAGCAAGGTCCTCAAGGAAGATCCCTTTCAGGGTTGCTA
This sequence comes from Nicotiana attenuata, assembly GCF_001879085.1. Taxonomy (NCBI): domain Eukaryota; kingdom Viridiplantae; phylum Streptophyta; class Magnoliopsida; order Solanales; family Solanaceae; genus Nicotiana; species Nicotiana attenuata. The sequence continues at coordinate 571,525 of NW_017670271.1, forward strand.
CACTGGGATTGAGGATACCACTGACCTTAATGATGCATCCACCATCTTCGAAGAGTCTCAGCGTCTCCTCTCTCGGGTAAATATTAACTTTTATTGCTGTAATTTTTTCTTTCCTTTCCTTTGACTGACACATTTTTGTTTCATGTATAGGCCATCGCCATGTTCAAAGCCGAGCTGAGCTAATGTGAGGTCGAGATCAGGAAAGTTTCGGGCGAGGAGAAAGCCCTGAGGCTCCTCTGTAGCCAAAAGGAAGAAGAGCTCAAGGACTTATGGGCCGAATTGGCCAAAGCTCAGAAAATGAGGTCGAGCTAGTTGAGCAGGTAACTGTAACATTAACAGAGTGTGGTGTTCTTGGCCCTACTTCGAAGGCTAACACTTCAATATCTCAGCTGCAACAAAAGTTGGAGATGATTGGGCAACTCCGGGGCGAGGTTGATCAAGTTAAGGCTGATTACCATAGGTGAAAAAAGAACATGGATCAACTCGCTGTCGATAAGGAAGTTGTTACAGTTCAACTGACCTCGGATGAAACTAAACTACGAGGCATTAAAGCGAAGGGTCTGGCCCAGGCCAAGAAAATTGAGGAGTTAGAGGCAGAGCTCGCTAGAGCCCGGACCGAAGCTGTATAGGCTAAGGCTGAAGCTGAGAAGACGAAGGTTGCGGCTGATAAATCCCTTACCGTACTTAAGGGACGCTGCATCCGTTCAAGCTGAGTTGAGGGAGGCCTCCGACCGAGAAAAAAGAAGCAATGATTTGGCCAAGTGCCAGTCCCGGAGGGAGACTCTCGAAGAAATCCATGCCCGAGGGTTCGACCTTACCGAGGAGATAGCCGAGGCAAAGGCGCGGGAAACCGATGCCAGGTTTCTTGTCTCTTCCGATGATGAGGATGTAGCGAGTGGCTCCGAGGACGGGGAAGATGAAGAAGATGCTCTCGAGGGAGAGGAGGCTCCCGAAGATAGACTTGCCGAAGGTGCAGTTCCTGAGGATGGCGCTCCCGAAATATCACCCCGAAAATAGATTAGGTTCTCTTTTTCTTTTCTGTGCAAGGGCCCCTTGTGGGCGTTGTAAATACGTTTTGTAAAACACCCCTCATGAATATAAAGTACCTTCTCGCTCTATCCTCAACTTGTGTTGAATTTTATTTTGTTTTCATTTGCGAAAGAATACGATAATTCAAACAATCAGTCCGAGTATTGATTCAAACTCAGAACATAATAAACCCTTAGGTTTTTATTGATCAATATAATACCCTTTAAGGTTTTGTTCATCCTCGAGCTATGCTTAAGTCAATTCGATATGAGCTCGGAATAATGTGACTCTTGAGTCCGAGTTGAGTGAGGGGGAGGTCTCGAACTCCATATATTTTGGCCCTTAAGCTCTTTTTAAATTGTCCCTTAGGCTCTTTAAGTCGGCCCTTAGGCTCTTTAAGTTGGGCCGATTCGGCCTTTAAAGTGGCTATACTTTTCCCTCTTTTCGGCTAAAAGACTTAGTAAAAAATTTTGTATGCCTAGCATGTGTTTTTTGTACCCGTTGGGTTTTTTGAGGGTTCGAAGTATTGGAACCTTATTAGTAACTTGTTTGTGTAATAACAATCGAATACCTCTTGAGGTTTTTCCGAAGGCTGATGTTTATCGAAGCCTTTAAATTATTCGAGGGCTGAATTTATCGAAGCCCTTTAAATTATTCGAGGGCTGAATTTGTCGAAGCCCTTTATATTTTGCTTTTGCCGAAGGTAGCCTGATTTAACTGATTTTTCAATGTTTGAAGGCCTTTAATTTATGGCGGAAATCGGACATCTCCGAGCCGCATTATTTTGGCCGTAGCCTTTATATAACCGTAGTCTTGAATATGGTCGTAGCCTTCGGGTATGTCATCTGGACTTGTTTCCCGATAACTTTTCGAACTTGTTCAAAAAGTTAGTCCCCGAGTATATTGGCCTTGGACTTTGTTTTGAGGGGGTGCCTCTTTGAGGTCTTGTGAGTCCGAGTTTTCAATGACTCAGATGTACTGACTGTCGATGATAGTCAACGAGTATTCGGGGGTGCTTTTATGCTTTGGCTCTTGAGCCGTTTCCCGTAGGATTATAAGTGTAGCGCTCGTATAATAGTAGACTTCTTTGAGACACAAAGTGTTTTTGAGATTAACAGAATGCTTCTTCAAATAATTGATACATGCATACATGCTTCGTCGTCAGGGCTCGATTATTCTATATGGACACGGTTCATCTGACCGTTTGGCCCATTACAACGTTTTCCTATCGAGGCCCCCTTAGGCGTGAAGTATTTTCCTTGAAAATATAACCTCCGATTGTGATGCCCCCCAGTATTCGAGGTTGATTGAAAAGAAGCCTTGGATACTGTTAAGTTCTCCTTAGGTAGCACATAATTATTGCCTCACTAAAAACCTTGCCGGTAAAACCCATTTGGGACGAAATCCGTCTAAGGGACAAAGAGTGCAACGCATGCTTTAAAACCTGAGGCCTTCGTGTAAAAAAGGTGTCTTCGAGATCGTATACCTTTGATAGCTTCGATCAAAGATCTGTAATAAGTTAGTTTTAAACTCAAATGGACAAAGGATAAGTCATACCTTAGCAGTAGTATCGCTTGAGTAATGATATGTTCCAATTGTTTGGCAGTTGTTCACCTTCCATTGTGCTAACTTTATAAGATCCTTTACCGACAACTCCGAGGACTCGGTACGGTCCTTCCCAATTCGGGCCTAGTTTCCCTTCATTAGGGTTTCGAGTATTGAGGGTGACCTTTCGTAGAACTAAGTCCCCGATTCCAAAGTGTCGAAGGTTGGTCCTTCTATTGTAGTATCTTTCGATCCTTTGCTTCTGTGCGGCCATCCGAACAAGCGCTGCTTCTTGCTTTCCATCTAATAACTCGAGGCTACCATTCATGGCCTCGTGGTTTGACTCCTCCGATGCATGTCGAAACCTGGCGCTGGGTTCTCCGACCTCGACGGGGATGAGGGCCTCGGAGCCATAAACTAAAGAGAATGGAGTAGCCCCTGTGTTGGTCTTCGATGTTGTTCGATACGCCCAAAGGACCTCGAGTAGGACTTCTCTCCATTTCCCTTTTTTTGCATCGTCCAGTCTTTTCTTCAAGTTTTGAATGATAGTTTTATTTGTTAACTCGGCCTGCCCGTTTCTGGTTGGGTAGTACGGTGTCAATAAAATCCTCTTTATTTTGTATTCTTCGAGGAACTCCATTACCTTACTGCCGATGAATTGCTTTCCATTGTCACACACAATCTCGGTAGGTATCCCGAATCGACATATGATGTGGTCCCAGATAAAGTCAACGACTTCTTTTTCTCGGACCATCTCGAAGGCCTGTACTTCCACCCACTTAGAAAAATAATCAGTCATAAACAAAATAAATTTGGCTTTACCTGGGGCCGTTGATAGAGGGCCGACTATGTCCATTCCCCATTTCATGAAAGGCCACAGGGATAAGACCAAATGGAGTTGTTCTCCGGGCTGATGTATCATAAGCGCAAATCGTTGACACTTATCACATCTTCTGACAAATTCCTTAGCATCTTTTTCCATGCTATCCCAGTAGTAACCTGCTCTGATAATTTTGCGAACCAAAGATTCGGCGCCGGAATGGTTCCCATAAGTGCCTTCATGGATTTCTCGAAGGACATAACCGGTGTCCCCTGGCCCCAAACATACTACCAATGGCCCATCGAACGTTCTCCTATACAATGTTCCATCTTCATCCAATGCAAACCTAGCATCCTTGGCTCGTAGGGCCCTCGATTCTTTGTGGTCCGATAGGAGTTTTCCATTCTTCAAATAGTTAATATACTTATTCCTCCAGTCCCATATTAGACTTGTTGAATTTATCTCGGCATGACCCTTTTCAACCACAGACCTTGATAATTGGACAACAGCCCCCGGGACGATGTCATCTTCTTCGACCGAAGATCCCAGATTGGCAAGTGCATCAGCCTCGCTGTTTTGTTCTCGAGGCACATGATCCAGAGTCCACTCCTTGAAGCGGTGCAAAGTTACCTGTAGCTTATTTAGGTAATGCTGCATCCTATCCTCTTGAACCCCAAAGCTTTTGTTTACTTGGTTCACCACCAATAGAGAATCGCACATGGCTTAGATGACTTTCGCTCCCAAGCTTTTAGCTAGCTCGAGACCTGCAATCATGGCCTCATACTCGACCTCATGGTTAGTTAATCTCGGGGTTTTGATAGATTGCCTAATGGTATCACCCGTGGGCGGCTTTAATACAATGCTAAGCCCGGACCCCTTTACATTCGAGGCACCGTCTGTATATAAACATAGTGGTTGTCTAATGAGATACTATGCAGAATAAGATCTTCAGGTGAGTCACATATTGTCACTCACATATTCTTCTGAATTATATGTATCCGCGGGATTTTGCTTACTATACCTATTGCTATAGCATTATAAACAGTATTGTTACTCTTGCTGCCGTTGGGATAAATTTGACCCCTTCCCCTATTCCCGCCTACGTATATAGGATACGAGACAGTGCCCAGATCGTTACACCTTTTGTGCGGGTATCGGCCAGGAAGTTAGCTAGGATTTGAGACTTGATGGCCATTCGGGGTTGATATTCGATATCGTATCCGCTAAGTTCGACGGCCCATTTGGCAAATCGGCTCGATAGCTCGGGCTTATGCAAAACATTTCGAAGGGGGTAGGTGGTTAATACATATATAGGATGACATTGAAAATATGGTTTTAACTTTCGAGATACGCTTATCAATGCAAGCGCTAATTTTTCTAAGTGAGGATACCTAGTTTCAGCATCTCCTAGAGTTCGACTTACGTAATAAACAGGAAATTGCGTACCTTGGTCTTCTCGAACTAGTACCCCACTTACCGCTATCTCGGACACTGTCAAGTATAGGTAAAGTTTGTCATCTACCTTCGGGGTATGAAGCAAAGGGAGGCTCGACAGATATCGCTTTAATTCTTCTAAGGCTTGCTAACATTCTGGAGTCCACGCGAAGTCCTTTTTCTTTTTGAGCAAGGAGAAGAACTGGTGACACCAATCCGACGACCTCGAAATGAATCGACCCAAGGCAGTTATTCGCCCCGTTAGTCTTCGCATGTCCTTCACACTATCCACGATCGTGATATCCTCGATAACCTTGATCTTATCGGGGTTGATTTCGATACCCCTATTTGACACCATGAAGCCGAGGAACATGCCCGATCCAACTCCGAAGGCACATTTCTCTGGGTTAAGCTTCATGTTGTATTTCCTCAAGATTGCAAATGTTTCCTGCAAATGAACTAAATGGTCCTCTGCGCGCAGGGACTTAACCAACATATCATCAATATAGACTTCCATCATTTTACCTATTTGTTCTTCGAACATTTTGTTAACTAGGCGTTGGTATGTAGCTCCTGCATTTTAACCCGAAGGGCATTACGTTGTAACAATAAGTCCCAAATTTAGTTATAAACGAAGACTTTTCCTGATCCTCCGGGTTCATCTGAATTTGGTTGTACCCGGAGTAGGCATCGAGAAAAGTTAGGGTCTCATAGCCAGCCGTGGCATCGATCATTTGATCAATGTTTGGCAATGGGAAAGAATCTTTCGGACATGCTTTGTTCAAGTCCTTATAGTCCACACACATTCTAAGCTTGTTTCCTTTTTTTAGGAACTACAACTACGTTTTCTAACCATTCGGGGTACTTTACCTCCCGAATAGATCCTATTTTAAGAAGTTTGGCTACCTCGTCCTTTATGAAAGCATGCTTTACCTCGGACTGAGGCCTCCTTTTTTGCTTCACCGGTTTGAACCTGGGATCGGTGCTTAGCCGATGTGTAGTGATTTCCGGTGGAATCCTTGTCATATCTAAGTGGGACCAAGCAAAGCAATCCATATTATCAATAAGAAATTGAATGAGTTTTTTCCTGAGTTCGGGGGTTAATCCCGTTCCCAGGTATACCTTTCTCTCGGGCATATACTCCATCAAAATGACCTGCTCCAGCTCTTCGATAGTTTATTTGGTTGCATCAGATTCTTCGGGAACGACGAAGGTTCGAGGAATAAGGAAATCCTCATCTTCGTCTTCGATTACCTGTTGCTTTGACTCCATCGAAGCTGGAGGCAATAATTTCTATTTGGCGGCCTGCTTATTTTTAGTGCTCGACTTCTCCAAGGTTGAAGGCTCTGGAGTCGGCACCACTTCCTCGATTGCAAACATCTCCTTTGCAGCATGTTGCTCCCTGTAGACTGTTTTTACTCCTTCCTCTGTTGGGAACTTCATCATCTGGTAAAGAGTTGAAGACACTGCCCTCATGTTGTGTATCCACAGTCTCCCGAGGAGTGCGTTATACCTCATGTCACCTTTGATGACATGGAACTTTGTATCTTGTATGGTCCAGGCTACGTTTACTAGCAAGATAATTTCTCCCTTTGTTTTTTCGCTTGCCATGTTGAAGCCATTCAGGACCCGAGATGCAGGTACAATCTGATCTTGTAGGTCGAGTTGTTCCACGACCCTCGATCTGATTATGTTTGCTGAGCTACCTGGATCCACTAAAACATGTTTAACTTGAATTTTATTCAAAAGGATAGATATTACCAGGGCATCGTTGTGAGGCTGAGATATTCCTTCTGCTTCCTCGTCACAGAATGATAAGACGTCCTCGGGCACATAGCTCCGAGTTTGTTTTTCTCTAGTGATTGATACTTTGGTGTGCTTGAACACAGGTCGTTGAGGGACATCGACTCCGCCAATGATCATGTGGATTACATGTTGCGGTTCTTCTTGTTCATTTTTCCTTGCATCTCTCTCCCTGATGTGATGCTTAGCCCGATCACTTAGGAATTCTCGAAGGTGGCCCTCGTTGAACAAACGAGCCACTTTTTCCCTTAGCTGTCTGCAATCTTCTGTTCGATGACCATGTGTGTCATGATACTTGCACATCAAGTTTGGGTTTCTTTGAGAAGGATCGGTCTGTATAGGTCTGGGCCACTTGGTGTCTTTGATTCTCCCAATAGCTGAGACAATCCCTGACGCATCTATGCTGAAGTTGTACTCTGATAATCGAGTAGTCTCTAGGGGTTGGTATGTTTATCGAACCCGCTGTTACTCATGAGTCCCCGAGAACTTTGACCTCGATCATTTCTCCGATCGCTCCGAGGAGTGTTACGGCTTGGGCCTTTATTTCTTCGATCGGCATATGCTGATACCTTTTATTGTCGAATCTCGAATCCCGGTCTGTGTCCCTCGGGGGCTTGGCCGCGAACCTGTTAGGGTGAACTAAACCCGAGGGGGCTCCCAACTGATCGTCCTCAACCCTAATTTTTGATTGGTAATGGTTGTGCACATCTGACCACGTCACAGCTGGATACTCGATCAAGTTCTACTTTAATTGTCAAGAAGCAATCGAGCTTCGCTCGTTCAAACCCTGCATAAAGGCCTGTACTGCCCAGTCATCGAGACCGGTGGTAGTTCCATTCTTTCCATCTGAAACCTGGACACGAACTCCCTTAGCATCTCGTCGTTCCTTTATTTCATCTTGAAGACGTCCGATTTCCTCGTGGCCACCTTTATGGCCCCACCGTGTGCTCTCACAAAGGCATCTGCTAACATAGCAAACGAGTCAATAGAGTTAGGAGCTAAGTTGTGATACCAAATCATAGCTCCTTTCGACAATGTTTCTCCAAATTTTTTCAACAAGACTGATTCGATCTCCTCGTCATTCAAATCATTTCCTTTGATTCCTCAAGTGTTTGAAGTAATATGCTCGTTGGGGTCGATTGTTCCGTTATATTTGGGTATAACGGGCATGCAAAATTTCTTAGGAATGGGCATTGGAGCTGCGCTTTGAGGGAACGGTTTTCGTGTGAACTTTTTGGCATCTAGACCTTTCAAAACTGGAGGTGCCCCCGGTATCTAGTCTACTCGGGAGTTATAATTTCTACCTTCTTATCATTGTCTTCAATTTTCTTTTCTCCAGACTCGATCCTCTTAGTAAGTTCTTCGAGCATCCTCATAACGGCGGGGTCAGTCCTCGAGTTGTTTCCGTTCGACCTCTCCGGTATTGGTTCAGCGTGTCGAGCATTTTCATGTTCAGCTACGCTAGGAGTCTTATTCTTACTTTGAAGTTGAGCGATGACGTTTTGCTGAGCTTGCAGCATCTCGAATATCACTTGGAGGCTAATTCCCCCATCTCCCATTCCTCGTGCTCCTTGGCCACCAGATCGGGCTTCCCTGCGTTCATTCCCTACGGGGTTTGTGCCTGAATCCGTGTTTAGAGCGTTATGTGAACTGATGTCAACTGGCTTCATATTTGGCACTTCCTCAAGGTTTATTGGTGGTACACCAATCCCTATACTGTTGTTTTCTCCAAGACCTTCGTTGTCATGAACATGTGCATTTTGTGTGCTAGACATGTTTCAGCCTGAGAATCAAAAAATCTTGACAAGAAAAAGTGTAAAGACAACGTGTGTAATGAGAATCAATACAGAAATAATCACTATTATATTTAGCCCCACGGTGGGCGCCAAACTGTTTACCTCGAAAACACGAGTAACAATTAAAATTTGATTTGTGGTTTTAAAGATATGTGATTTAGTTCAATACCAATTAATAATCAAGAAATATGAAGTAGAAATGAAAGAGACAAGTGAATCAAACCAATGTTACTCAGCTGCAGTGACCTCGAGCTTAGTGAACTCGAGGTAGGCTTAGGATAATAAGAACAATAAAGTAATAAAAGCAAAGTAAGAACAGTAGAGCTAAAGGACAATGCTGATGAACAGTAGGCGAAAAGGTAGAAAGTATATTCTTTTCTCAATGATAAGATGATGTTACAAATAATTGGGTCCCCTTTATATAATAGGGGAACCCTAAATAAGGAATATTTCTATTTACAATAGGGAATATTCTTGATACAACTGTCTAACCGCCTAGTACGTAATCGTACAATCTTATTCCAGGATTTGCGCCACGATTATGGGGACGTGGCAGGAATCTTGCTCATTCTGTTATAAATTCCTAACGGTACTATTTCGGGGTCGGATATACTCGGGCCTCGTATTCCTCGTACTCCTATCTCTGGGCATTGCACTCTTTCTTCGAGCTTGCCTCTGGTCTACTGACCTCGAACTCGACCTTGCCTGAACTCGGGCCTATCACGGACCCTTCAATCCTGCAAATCGGAGGCCTCTGACTTTGACCGTGTACACACTTTTTAAAGAAAAAAATTAGGATGATGATGTACTATCTTAACGTTGTTTAGCTTTCTCATTAGAATAACATATCGCTCCAGTTTGAAGGTTCCAGAAAGCCGAGAGAAGAAATTTAAAAAAAAAAAAAATTGAAATATGATGTGTTAATTCATGGGTATTTTCGTATTTATGAAATTTTAATCCAGGTATATCTACTACATGTATTATTATTATACCTTGTAGATTGTATTAAAAATTATATAAAATAATACTAAATTTAAAATCATGATAAAATAAAATAGTAACTTAATATAAGATTTTACATCAAAATTATTTGCCTTATACAATATAACAAACGACTTCTTAATGTAAGGATTTATAGTCATAAAAATTTTTAGACTCCATATATGATTAAATGTCATCACATAAATTGAAGAGGAGTACTTGAAGGGAAATGAATATTATTGTCGGTTAGAAAGAAAAGTCGCAACAAGATAAGAACTTAAGAAGCGCTCACACTCGATAATCAATGAGGCAAATAGCGCAAAGTTGATAAGGATGAGATTCGGTTCCCCAAGACGACAATATCTGCTACAAATGTTTGAGAAACAAAGTGAGCTTGCAACTTTTGTTATTCCTATAGCTGGCGAGAAACAAAGCGGTAATTATTTAAATTGTCACTCAACTATCTCAAATTATCTCATAAAGTTATTTTTTTTTTTTTAATAATAAAGTTATTGAACTATGCCTATTGCACTCAGAAGGTCACTCTCTAGATTTTTGAAAATTTGGATTGTCAAATACCTATTTTACCTTCTAAATTATAAACATTTATATTCTTTTTATTATTTTTTAAACTTTTTAATATTATGAATTTTTCCTTTTTTAATTTTCATTATGGACTTACCTATTGAACAAATAAATATTATTTATAAATTAAAAAATAAAAAGTATTTTGAGCATATATAATGCAGGAACAACAAAATAATGAGCATATTAAAAAAATTAGTTAAAATAATTTATAAGTAATAATAATTTTAGTATTAACAACAAAAATTTAAAAATTTACTTACACAATTCAGAATGAAAGAAAATAAAGGTTGTAAAATATATATTCCATGCACGTAATATAAAAATAATTATTTAAATAAGGTATTTAAATTATGCTCAATTATATTATACATATATTCCATGCACGACTTAACATAGCATATTTTACCCTATACAGATAGTCCCCCTGCTTTCCGGTGACATAACTTTGTGTCGTCGGAAAGTTGGTAGAAACATAATAATATAATTGAGCATAATTTTCAAGAATATATAATGTATAGTATAAAAATACCTTTATTTAAATAATTATTTTTATATTATGTTCAGGGAATATATATTTTACAACCTTTATTTTCTTTCATTCTGAATCGTGTAAATAAATTTTTGAATTTTTGTTGTTAATACTAAAAAGTTTTAAAAAAATAAAGAGAAGATAAATGTTTATAATTTAGAGGGTAAAATAGGTATTTAGCAATTCAAAATTTGAAAAATCTAGTTGAGTGACCTTCTTAGTGCAATTCGCATAGTTCAGTGACTTTGTTGTTACAAACGAAAGAAAAGTGACTTTAGGAGATAATTTGGGATAGTTGAGTGACCATTTGAGTAATTGACTCTCTTCCCTATTTATGTAACGACCCGACTTGTCGTTTTGAACAATTTCGTCCGGTTCGGTAGTTTGAGGTCATGTGAAGCTTCAGATTATGTGTATCGACTTGTGTGCGCAGTCCGAGCATGAAATCGGAAAGCTTTTATGTGAAAATATAAAAAATACAGTAATTTCTAGAGTTAAAATTTGATTTTTAGTTGACTTTGGTCAACATTTTTTGTAAACGGACCAGGATTTGTGTTCCGACGATCCCAGAAGGTTCGCGATAAAATATGGGACTTGGGCGTATGCCCGAAATCGAATTCCGAGGTCCCTAGCCTTAGAAACAATTTTTGAAGAAAATTGTTGTGCTCGGTTTTAAAGGAAATAAATAAATGTATTAATGTTTGAACTTGTTGGTATCGGGCTGGTATTTTGGTTCCGGAGCCTGGTACAAGTTTGTTATGATATTTAAGTCCTATCTGTGAAATTTGGTGAGAATCGGAATTGATTTGGCGTGATTTGAACGTCCGGTTGAAAAGTTAGAAAATCATGAGTTTTGAGGTTAAATTCATTGTTTTTGATGTTAAAATGATGATTTGAATGACCAAATTGTATCACAATTAAATAATTTTTGTATGGGTGAACTCGTAGCGGAATGGGTGTGCGGTTTTTGTAAATTTTGTCGGGTTCCGAGGTGTGGGCCCGGGGAGTTGACTTTTTGCAAATTGTATAAGAATCATAATTTTGTCAATTGAAATTGTTTTCTCTTGCATTGTTTGATGTATTCGAGTCGTTTTTGGCTAGATTGAGCCGAGCGTTGATGAATCGGTAAAGAAAAAGCTAAATTAAGTATTGAATTGGCCAGATTCAGGTAAGTATCTTGCCTAACCTTGTGTGGGGGACTTCCCCTTAGGGTTTGAGTCTCTATGCTAATTGTAGTCCATGCATGCGAGGTGACGAGTGTGTGCTCGGACTTATTTGTGGGAAATTTGCCTCTAGGTTTCTTAGGTCCTTATGTTCATTATGTGCAAAGTATTCCATCATGCTTGAGTTTCCTAATTGCTTAACTTACCTCTATATGCTCCATATGATGTTGCTAGCTTTCCTCTAATTCTTACGTGTTACTTGACCCCTAATTGCCTTAATTGAAGTGATTGCCTTCCTTATTGTTTTGATACTTCTTGATTCTGAGTTACTCTATGACTTCGTGCAAATATGTTACATGTCCATTTGTTGTGGTTACCGGTGTAATTATCACGTGCTTATTATGTCTTGTTGCTTTGTTGAGGTTAGTGTGCTTCTTATTTTTTCTTCGTGATCCTTATTATGTACTATTCATGCTTGACTTGATGAGTATTCATGTTGGACCAGGCTTATGGTAATTCCTTGGTATTTGACCGTTGTTGAGTATTGACTCAAGTTGGGATTCATTTTGTGAAGTTAATTGTTGGAACGAGATTGGTTATTGTTGATTTTCCTTGCCGGGATGTATTGTTTCTATTATTGATTCCCTTGCCAGGATTTATTTGTTTCTATTGTTGATTCCCTTGCCGGGATGTATTTGTTTCTATTATTGATTCCCTTGCCGGGATGTTATTGTTTATGATATTGTTTTCCTTGTCGGGATATTGTTGTTATACTATTGTTCTCTTGCCGGGATATTGTTGTTATACTATTATTCCCTTGCCGGGATTCTTTTTGTGATTGGTGTTGATTTGTATATTGGGGTCGGGTTGCATGCCGCAACAATATTATATGGGATCGGGTTGCATGCCGCAATAATATTATATGAGAGGACAGGTGGGGTCGGGTTGCACGCCGCAACATCATTATATGATTTGGGTCGGGTTGCACGCCGCAACATCATTATATGATTTGGATCGGGTTGCATGCCGCAACAGTATTATATGATTGGGATCGGGTTGCATGCCGCAACAAGAAAGAATGAAAGTGAATATTGATTGCATGGTGAGGATTGAAAGTTAAAGCACGAAGGGTGATGCCGTGCACTTTCTGTTTGCTGTGTTTATTTGTTGTTATCAATTCAAGTGTTTTAACTGTTTAGATTCGTTTACTGTTGTGATCCTTTGTGTTGGAATTCATAGTGTTTTCAATACCTCACCGTATTTATATATACATATTTCAATACTTCAAATTTCAAAATTGTCACATTTTTAATTCAATTAGTTACTCAATTAAATTCCCTTAAACCTCTGAAGTTGTAATTTACTTAAAAAGAAATTTCTACTAAGTTAATTTATTAAATCCCATGTTAAAGGTAATAATTCATTCGATGTGGTATTTTAAATTGAAAATGGTACTTTCTTTATTCAAATGGTTTCTAAAAATAACTTCATCTTTTCTTGCAGAGTTCCTAATTGGTTTAGAAGTTGTACTCTACTTTATATTATGTAAATGAGACTCCTGGTACATCTTAATTGCATTAGTTATGGGTCATATGTACTGAGTAACATGAGAACGTTGTTGTACAAAGTGAGACAAAATATGTGGGCACAAGGTGCCGGGTGTGCTAAAGGATTGGGAGTTGAGGTTATGATATGAGACATCGAGTTCTGAGATGGCTAGGGTTGTGCACCAGAAAAGATATGATTGATTGAGTTGACACTGTCTTCCTTACTTGAGTTCATTCTACTTCTCTGTGTTCCAGCTATGTTTTTGTTGATTTATTTGGATATCTTTCGTTTCCATCCGAGTTTCCTTTTAATACTTCGACTGTTTGGAGATTGATTTATCCCTGCTGTTGATATTATTTCGTTACCTTTATCTTGATATTTGTTATCAATCCTGTTTAATCTGTCTGACCAGTAGGTGTCTTGACTGTTCCTCATCACTACCCCGCCGAGGTTAGTCTTGATATTTACTGGGCACCACTGTGGTGTGCTCATACTACACTTCTGTACATTTTTGTGTACAGATCCAGGAATTGATCGATAGTAGTTGTGCAGATCGTCGTGGTGGAGACTCAAGATAACCTGTTGTTGCGTTCGCAGGCCTCGGAGTCACCTTCGTTTGTATTTACGTCCCATTGATTCCTTCTCGTTTTGGGACAATGTTGTATTTATTTTGTATAATTACTCTTAGAAAGTCTTTTGACTTGTACCACCGGTTTTGGGAATATTTATTCTGAGTAATTTAATTTAAAGTTAGTAAATATCCATGTTATTATAGAAAAGGTTAGGCTTACCTAGTTTAGAGACTAGGTGCCATCACGACTCCTTTGGAGGGATTTTGGGTTGTGACAAGTTGGTATCAGAGCTCTAGGTTCATAGGTGCTACGAGTCATAAGCAGGTTTAGTAGAGTCTTGCGGATCGGTACGGAGACGTCTGTACTTATCTTCGAGAGGCTACAGAACTATTAGGATAATCTCACATTCTTCCTTCCTTATCGTGCGATATTGATTCAGCTCGAAGCATATGACTTATGTTCTTTTACATCCACTCGTGTGTAATGTTACGCTCTCGGTGTCCGCTATGCCCAGTGGTTCGTGATGCTACAGACAGGCTACGAAGGAGTTAGAGATGCTCAGGCATTGCCTCGACGTGTTGTCCAGACTGAAGATACTGAGGCATTGAGAGACTATTTAGTTGTTCGAATGGAGGCGCAACAGTTTCCAGCATCTGATTGATGAGTGCGAGCCTTTTAATTGGTTGACTAGTCGTCGCGATTGTGGTAATGCCACAAAGTGGCTGTTGATTGGGAATAGTTGGTGATATTGGAGTACCTTATGATTTGTATTGTACGAGCTTTGAAGGTTAGTTTTGTGGATCATCAGACGTTTTTTTCTATGGCTTTGCGCCAAGCTGATGAGTTCAATAGTGGCATTCAGATTGCCGAGTTAGATTTATATGAGATTCGGCCTGAGGTATGTGTATATGTGGTATTAGTGGGTTCCCGTATTTTGTGTATGACCAAGGTCTGAGATCTTGCGCGGGATGATGTTGGGGCTTACAGTGTTTCCGTGTCATTAATGGATCTACATATCAACATCAATGGGAGTCGGAGGAACAACTTCAGATTCACAAAAGGTCTATTCAGCGTAGGTGTCGTGGTTGCGGCAAGACGGGGTGCTTCAGAGGAAATGCAGTGTTTATAAGCTTCTGGGCTACGTGGTTTGTGTTAGGATCACCTGTATTTGGGAATTTGATTGGGATTATTGCATATCGACTATCTGAAGAAATGGGTCAGCTCTGTGGTGTTGGGTCAGCATAACGATGAAGTAATTGGTCCATTGAATATGAATTCTCTACTGGCATTTGTGGCAGCACTCTTGGATTGGACGGTTTGTGTGACTCGGTTGAGTTAGGGAGGTGCAGTCCTGATGGCTTAGTTGCGAGCGGGCAGATCTCGGAGAGTTCTTGGTGGTTTGGAAACGGCTTGAGTTGGTTGTCTACTATGAGCGTAAGGAATATGTGGTACATTACATTTTTCTCCTGGATCAGTATTTGGAATTTATAGAGTGTGGCATTATTGGCTATCATATGTGAGGAGTGTGCATTTTTGGGAAGGACCTTGAGTTTTGGTTTGCGGGTGTGTGGCTAGTAGATGGTGATTACTGGGTTTTGAGGTTTTCGAGGTTCATGTTTTGTTACGCGGCTAGAAATCCTATATGGGTGCTTCAGCAGAATGATAGGGTGTGAGTGATATATCAGCCATTCAATTTGCGTAGTTGAGTTGGGTACGTAAATCTTGGTATTCCTGAGGTTTGGGGCTAGATGCCCTCATATAGGGACTATTTCCGTTTACAGATTGTGAAGAAATGTTGAGAATGGGGTAATTAGTAGCATGTATTATCGATAGATTTCTGTGGATCTTTTGAAGAATATCTATCTAATTAGGAAGTATCAGGATTTGGTTGTGGGCTATTTGGAGGATCAGCGAGAATATGTATGTCGTGTTAGATCAAGTTTGTGTGCCTCTGTGAGATTGTCATTTTGGTTATGTGATCAGGCAGAAGGGATATTATTTGTGCCCCTAGCCTATGTTATGTGCTACTCTTTTATGTTGTGTTAGGCGGTGAGGTTGTATGATTATACCCCACGCATGTTGTAACTCTGTTCAGGCCTTATGGCGAGGCGGGGAGATAGCCCTCGTGATGTTGATTTGCTCATTGCACCTTATATGTGCTTGCTTCTCTCATATTTTATTACTTCTATTCATTGTTCCCACAGTTTTACTTGTGCACTCTGTTGTGCCTGATATCAATATATGTGTGATCAGTGGACCCGAGCATTTTGGCTTGATGAGCATTTGGGAGCGGGCTGCACGCTGTAGCGGATGTTATGTGGGGTACCCTTTCATTGTGTTTATTTGGTGTTGTGTTTTCCCTCTGTGGGACGATTTGATGAAAGACTATACTTTTGTTGTCACACATGTTGTACTTGTTAGATAATTCTTATACTTGGCTTTCCCTTATTTGTGCTGCATAATTTAGTTATTGCTGGTTTGGTGTACGAACTGTGTAGTGTGAGAATCCGTGTGGTTCCGTGGTGAGTTGTTAGTTGGGCTGCTTGTACTGGCTGAGATGAGGTTCTTAGACCTGATATTTGTACTATGGTATTGGGGGTGAGGAGTGCTTGGATGTATGTCGTTGTTTCTGCTAAAAGTTGGGTAATGGCCCTTGGCGGGCGAGAGAGTTTCTTGACTTATTGACTTCATGAGCAGCTATGAACATTCGCATGTTTCTTTTTCATGGGTCGTGTTGTGGAGGTCCGGAACAAGGTTATATTCAATGTGAGGTGTATTGCCGGCATCCAGGATGTTATTTGAACAGCTATGGTGGTCAGCGGTTATTGCTTCGGGCATTTGAGTTGTGTGGAACAGCATGTGATTGTATTCTGGATTGGAATTTTGGCTCGATTCAGCTTGTTCAGGTTCATGCAGTGTGATGATGTGGGATTCGGGTCCTATGATGAATTTTAGACGTTGAGGTTTGGGTTCTGTCCTAAGGTTATGGACTAAGGATGAGATGAGACCATTAGTTAAGTTGCATTGTCAGTCCTACACAGGTTTGGTATGGGGAATCGCCCCGGGTGTATGTATGAGGAGCTTATGCAGTGGTTTGATGGCTTTTGAATGACTCCGGGTATGTTCGAGGACGAACGTATGTTTAAGTGGAGGAGGATGTAACGACCCGACTGGTCATTTTGAACAATTTCGTCTGGTTCGGCAGTTTGAGGTCATGAGTAGCTTCATATTATGTGTATCGACTTGCGTGCGCAGTCCGGGCGTGAAACCGGAAAGCTTTTATGTGAAAATATAAAAAATATAGTAATTTCTAGAGTTAAAATTTAGTTTTTAGTTGACTTTGGTCAATATTTTTGGTAAACGGACCTAGATCTGTGTTCCGACGATCCCGGGAGGTCCGCGATAAAATATGGGACTTGGGCGTATGCCCGAAATCGGATTCCGAGCTCCCTAGCCTTAGAAAACAATTTTTGAAGAAAATTGTTGTGCTGGTATTTAAAGAAAATAAATAAATTAATTAATGTTTGAACTCTTTGGTATCGGGCTCGTATTTTGGTTCCGGAGCCCGGTACAAGTTTGTTATGATATTTAAGTCCTATTTGTGAAATTTGGTGAGAATCGGAATTGATTTGACGTGATTTGGACGTCCGGTTGAAAAGTTAGAAAATCATGAGTTTTGAGGTTAAATTCATAGTTTTTGATGTTATTTTGATGATTTGATCGCACGAGCAAGTCCGTATAATGCTTTTAGACTTGCGTGCATGTGTGGTTTGGAGCCCCGAGGGCTTGGCTGAGTTTCAGATAGGTTTAGGCTATGTTGCGCTTGTTATTGGATGCTTCATCGTCGTTTCTTCAAGCAAAAATGATACCACATTGAGCAAATGAGATCCAAATTCAGTTTTTATTGAAACACTAGATCGGTATCGAAATTACGGAGCCATAGGAAATAGAATCATCAAATTTGGACATCGTATGAGGAAGTTATGCTCATTTTCGTGTCGGGAATATTGCTGGTTTTTGGTGTGGTCGCAAATGCGAACTTTTTCATCGCAATTGCGATGCCCAGTTCGCAAATGCGAACTTTATGTCACAAATGCGACTTCTGCCAGCCCTGCCTTGTTCGCATTTCGAACCCTCGGTCGCAAATGCGACATATGAGGCCTGTTAAGAATTTTGACGGGATGTTCACCCATTTTTCAATTTTCTCAAACTCTAAACCTCCATAGGCGATTTTCCAAAGACCCAAACTTCTCCAAATCATTGGGTAGTGTCTCAAATCAATTTTCAACTATATTTGGTGATTATATCTTAGATTTAACATCAAATTCATGAGAATCTAAAGGAAAATTTGGGAAAAATTGTGAAATCTTTCAAAAATGTAAAATGATGATTTCAATGACCAAATGGTATCGGAATTAGATAAATTTTGTATGGGTGAACTCGTGCGGAATGGGTATTCGGTTTTTGTAAATTTTGTCGGGTTCCGAGGTGCGGGCCCGGGGAGTTGACTTTTGTTGACTTTTTTCAAATTGTATAAGAATCATAGTTTTGTCAATTGAAATTATTTTCTCTTGCATTGTTTGATGTATTCGAGTCGTTTTTGGCTAGATTGAGCCGAGCGTTGATGAATCCGTAAAGGAAAAGCTAAATTAAGTATTGAATTTCCCGGATTGAGGTAAGTATCTTGCCTAACCTTGTGTAGGGGACTTCCCCTTAGGGTTTGAGTCTCTATGCTAATTGTAGTCCGTGCACGCAAGGTGACGAGTGTGTGCTCGGACTTATTTGTGGAAAATTTGCCTCTAGGGTTCTTAGGTCCTTATGTTCATTATGTGCAAAGTATTCCATCATGCTTGAGTTTCCTAATTGCTTAACTTACCTCTATATGCTCCAAATGATGTTGCTAGCTTTCCTCTAATTCTTACGTGTTAGTTGACCCCTAATTGCCTTAATTGAAGTGATTGCCTTCCTTATTGTTTTGATACTTCTTGATTCTGAGTTCCTCTATGACTTCGTGCAAATATATTACATGTCCATTTGTTGTGGTTACCGGTGTAATAATCACGTGCTTATTATGTCTTGTTGCTTTGTTGAGGTTAGTGTGCTTCTTGTTTTTTCTTCGTGATCCTTATTATGTACTATTCATGCTTGACTTGATGAGTATTTATGTTGGACCAGGCTTATGGTAATTCCTTAGTATTTGACCGTTGTTGAGTATTGACTCAAGTTGGGATTCATTTTGTGAAGTTAATTGTTGGAACGAGATTGGTTATTGTTGATTTTCCTTGCCGGGATGTATTGTTTCTATTATTGATTCCCTTGACGGGATATTGTTGTTATACTATTGTTCCCTTGCCAGGATTTTATTGTTATACTATTGTTCCCTTGCCAGGATTCTTTTTGTGATTGGTGTTGGTTTGTATATTGGGATCGGGTTACACTCCGCAACAATATTATATGGGATCGGGTTGTACGCCACAACCATATTATATGGGATCGGGTTGCACGCCGCAACAAGGAGTAATAAGGGAGGACAGGTAGGGTCGGTTTGTACGTCACAACATCATTATACGATTTGGATCGGGTTGCACGCCGCAACATCATTATATGATTTAGATCGAGTTGCACGCCGCAAGATCATTATATGATTTGGATCGGGTTGCACGCCGCAACAGTATTATATGATTGGGATCGGGTTGCACGTTGCAACAAGAAATAATTAAAGTGAATATTGATTGCATGGTGAGGATTGAGAGTTAAAGCACGAAGGGTTATGCCGTGCACTTTCTGCTTGCTGTGTTTATTTGTTGTTATCAATTCAAGTGTTTTAACTGTTTAGATTCCTTTACTGCTGTGATCCTTTGTGTTGGAATTCATAGTGTTTTCAATACCCCGCCGTATATATNTATATATATATATATATATATATATATATATATATATATATATATATATATATATATATATATATATATATTTCAATACTTCAAATTTCAAAATTGTCATATTTTTAATTCAATTAGTTACTCAATTAAATTCTCTTAAATCGTCTGAAGTTGTAATTTACTTAAAAAGAAATTTCTATTAAGTTAATTTATTAAATCCCATGTTAAAGGTAATAATTCATTCGATGTGGTATTTTAAATTGAAAATGGTACTTTCTTTATTCAAATAATTTCTAAAAATAACTTCATCTTTTCTTGCTGAGTTCCTAATTGGTTTAGAAGTTGTACTCTACTTTATGTTATGTAAATGAGACTCCTGGAACATCTTAATTGCATTAGTTATGGGTCCTATGTACTGAGTAACACGAGAACGTTGTTGTACAAAGTGAGAGAAAATATGTGGGCACAAGGTGCCGGGTGTGCTAAAGGTTTGGAAGTTGAGGTTATGATATGAGACATCGAGTTCTGAGATGGCTGGGGTTGTGGACCAGAAACGATATGATTGATTGAGTTAACACTGTCTTCCTTACTTGAGTTCATTCTACTTCTCTGTGTTCCAGCTATGTTTATGTTGATTTATTTGGTTATCTTTCGTTTCCTTCCGAGTTTCCTTTTATTATTTCGACTGTTTGTAGATTGATTTACCTCTGCTGTTGATATTATTTTGTTACCTTTATCTTGATATTTGTTATCATATCCTGTTTAATCTTATGACCAGTAGGTGTCTTGACTGTTCCTCGTCACTACCCCGCCGAGGTTAGTCTTGATACTTACTGGGCACCGCTGTGGTGTGCTCATACTACACTTCTGTACATTTTTGTATACAGATCCAGGAATTGATCGATAGTAGCTGTGCAGATCGTCGTGGTGGAGACTCAAGGTAACTTGCTGCTGCGTTCGCAGGCCTTGGAGTCACCTTCGTTTGTATTTACGTCACATTAATTCCTTCTCGTTCTGGGACAATGTTGTATTTATTTTGTATAATTACTCTTAGAAAGGCTTATGACTTATACCACCGGTTTTGGGAATTGTAATTTGTTCCGAGTAATTTAATTTAAAGTTAGTAAATATCCATGTTATTACAGAAAAGGTTAGGCTTACCTAGTTTAGAAACTAGGTGCCATCACGGCTCCTTTGGAGGGATTTTGGGTGGTGACAATTTACGAGTCAATAATTAAATTTAAGTAAAGACGGTCAGATCTCCCTATAACAACATCCCTATATAATAACACTTTACTATAAAAGTCAAGCTTTTTCGGAATCAATTTTTATGTTATGTTATAATATATGTTCTTTATAACAGCACTTCGCTATAACATCCAAAAATATTCGGAACAAACGAGTCTCTTATAGAGAAGTTTGACTGTATATAAAAAAGAAATATTGTCCCTGATAGTTTGGCTTTTCAAAATTTTCCAAATATATTCATAATTTCATATACTAGTATGAATTGATGTTTTAGTTTTTTCACGGACTTAGACATAAAAACATAAAAATTACCTCCAAACGCAAGATTAAATTACGAAATGGAAAAATTAACTCTTCAAGTAACATTATTTAAGGAATACTATCGCGCGGGACCAGTATTCCTTATCTATTAAGAAATCTCAAATTAAAAAAGAAAAAGAAAAGAAGGAAGAAAAGTGATCGAAAACAACGGGACACGAAAACGGAGGATATAGAAGGAAAACAGTGGTAAAACTTTTTGTAGCTGGTCGGAATTTAACCCCCTTGATCACTAAACTACACTTTTAGGTTGTATTAAAGGGGTTCAAAACTTAATATATAGAGGTAAAAATCAAATTTTATCTTATATATACAATGTAATTTTTCGGCGAAGTGGGTTCGGGTGAACCCTTTCCGCCCCCCTAAATTCACCCTGGGGCCATATATATATAGAATACTAAGGGGTCATTTGATTAGAAAGATGGTTATCCGGGATTAGTTAATCCGCAATTAGTTATTCCATCTTTTTATGGAGCTAAAACAATACAATCTCAATATAATTAATTCCAAAATTAATTGTACAATAATTTTTTCACAACCAAATATAAGATAAATTCTTCTTAAATTTAGTCCGAAAAATTAATTACTCTTTATCCCCGTACCAAACGAGCCCTAATAATATAGTCGTTTTATCAAGGAGCTAAAGCATTTATAAATGGATTCTTAGGGGGCAGGAGAGAGGTTAAAGAGTAAGAGCCTATAATATATATACTCCAACAGGTGTTTGGCGGCGAAAACATTAAAAAGGTGAAAAATAAAGATAAAAAGAAAAAGAGATTGATCGAGATCGAGATGATACTGGTGGCAATCGTGGCGGAGCTGTTGGAGGAATACATGGTGCTGTTAGCGAGGGTGCTGGAGCATATGTTCCAGCAAGCTCCTTTGCCCTTTCCTAGGCGGGTCCGCTTCCTTATTCTTCGAAGTCTTCCTTTTGCCTCCTCTTCACCTATATCCCACCCCTCGTCAATCATTTAGAGCTTGATTCTACTTTTTCTTTGTCTCTTCTACTAAGTACAGTAGTATTTTAATTTATTTGCTTATACATACATATATATGGCGCGCGTGTATGTGTAATTTTTAGCTTTGTGGTTGTAAACTTGCACTAAATGCCTAGTTGTTCTATATTGTTATGGAGGTACTATATTTGGCCAAGTGCTATATTACGCGATAACCTGCAGTGTGCAGTATATGCTCTGAAAATTTCAAGTTTCCTCTGTTGCATCTGCATCCATGGTTGGCTTGGCGAGTAGGCTTGCAACTAAATATACAAAATAAAGAAGAAAAAAAAAAGAAAAGTATCTACTTATTAGACGATACATACTACCAACAAAGTGACGAGCTACTGCTAAAAGATAAATTCAAGAGAAAGGGTGACAAAATAGGCTACTAGCACTACTAGAAATCCGGTAAAAAGCGACCACAAAAAGCGACCAAAGTTGGTCGCTTATAGGCCCAAAAGCGACCAAAAAGCGACCAAACATGCCTGGTCGCTATATTGCTGGTCCCTTCACTTAGCGACCAACTTTGGTCTCTAAGGTAAAATGACCAAATATTCCGGGTATTGACTATAGCGGCCATCTTTGGTCGCTTTATTATTTTAATAATATAAATTTGGCGACCAAAGGTGGTCTCTAAATGTAAAATATATTATTTATTGATTTATTATTATTCATAAAACAGCAACCAACTTTGGTCTCTAATCCAAATATTATATTTTAAAATCTGGAAAATGGAGACCAAGGTTGGTCGCTATTTTTTTAATTTTTTTTAAAAATAAGCGACCAAAAGTGGGTCGCTAATGTCAAGAATTTAATTTTTTTTAATGGAATAGCGACCAAGGTTGGTCGCTTTTTAAGAAATCTGGGTAAAAAGAGACCAACTTTGGTCACTATTGCCAGTCAAATTATTTTTTTTAAATGACAAGCGACCAAAAAGAGACCAAAGTTGGTCGCTTTTCTGGGTATTATTTTGGGAGAAACTGCCTGTTTTGGCAGCTACACCACCTGCCAGCATACCAAATCCCTATTACAAGCAACAACAACAACAATACCAACAACAACACAACAACAAATACAACAACAACAACAACAACAACAACATTAAAACCAACGAAGTATAAAGTTCAATAGAACTAACACATTAAGCTAACAAAACTAAGTTAACGCTTATTACAAGCCCATTCGAAAGCTAGTTCTATTGTCTAGTTCAAAGTATATAAAGTACTCAAGGAGTGTTTTTTCAACATTCTCGTCCGAATGTTGGATTGCCTCGCCCGACTCATTAGGTGGCTGACTGCGTATGAATTCCTCCACATCAGGTGTGAAGCGAACCTATAAGAAAAATTATATTAAATTAGTATTTCAAAATTTATATAAAAGTAAATAAAAATACTTAATGAAAAGTAAAAAACGTACATGTATAGTCGAGGCTCGACCTTCGACCCACCTTTCTGAATCAGCTCTTTCTTCTTCTTTACAATACGAGTTTTATTGAATAGCTCATGATCTTGCTTCATTGGCATCATAAAGCTGTCTGGTGGCTTTGGTGATTATCCTCGGGATGAACTTGGATACAGAGAATAACTTGGATACAGTAGCTGACAGGGTGTGTCTTTTGATCAATTGTTGTTCTCGTTAGCGACAATGATGATGAGAATGCAATGACATGTGCTTCAAATAGTGATGGTGTAGGCAGGAATTTTAACATTTTCTAAGTAGATAAAAGAAAGATTATAGAGGAATTCTCTACTTCATTTTCCAAGAAGAAAAGAAGTTTAATTGATAGTGACAAGGTTGATGGTGATGGAATGTTTTTCGTCGGTCATGGCAGTTCCCATAAAACGAGTATCATAAGACTCTATGATGACAAAGATTATAGGAAGTTTTGTTCTCAACTTTCTTCCAAGTCTGATCCATACAAGCTTAATGGGATGTTGGTGATATTTCTTCGGATTCAGACAATGATTTGACTATCTTTGTCATCATAGAATCTTATGATACCCGTTTTATGGGAACTGCCATGACCGACGGAAAACATTCCATCACCATCAACCTTGTCACTATCAATTAAACTTCTTTTCTTCTTGGAAAATGAAGTAGAGAATTCCTCTATAATCTTTCTTTTATCTACTTAGAAAATGTTAAACTCCTACCTACACCATAACTATTTGAAACACATGTTCTTGCCTTCTCATCATCGTTGTCGCTAATGAGAAAAATAATTAAAGGCACACTCTGTCAGGTACTGTATCTTAGTTATTCTTGGTGGAAGTTCCTTTGCATGTCTAATATTACCATCAACCCCTTCTACAAAATCCTCCCGCAATCTAAAATTCCAATACATAAACCAAAATTTTAATTCATATCCTAAAGGTTCAACTCATATCCAAAAAAATTCAATTAACAATCTAAAATTCCAATTCATAAACAAAAATTCCAATTCATAAACAAAAATTCAAGTCATATCCTAAAGGTTCTAGTCATATCGTAACGGTTCTAGTCAAAATTTATATAAAAGTAAATCAAAATACTTAACGAAAAGTAAAAAACTTACATGTATGTAGTCGAGGCTCGACCCTCCTTGCTTCATTGGCATCATAAAGCTGTCTGGTGGCTTTGATACAGAGAATAACTTGGATACAGTACCTGGCAGAGTGTGTCTTTGATCAATTGTTGATCTCATTAGCTACAATGATAATGAGAAGGCAACGACATGTATTTCAAAATAGTGATGGTGTATGTAGGATTTAATATTTCCTAAGTAGATAAAAGAGGTTATAGAGAAATTCTCTACTTCACTTTCCAAGAGGAAAAGAAGTTTGATTGACAGTGACAAGGTTGATGAAGACGGAAGGTTTTCCATTGGTCGTCGCAGTTCCCATAAAACGTGGATCATAAGACTCTATGATGACAAAGATCATAGGAAGTTTTGTGCTCATCTTTCTTCCAAGTCTGATCCGTACAAGCTTAATGTGATATTGTTCATTCTCTGAATCCGAAGAAATATCACCAATATCACATTAAGCTTGTACGGATCAGACTCGAAAGAAAGTTGAGTACAAAACTTCCTATAATCTTTGTCATCATAGAGTGTCATGATCCCCGTTTTATGGGAACTACCATGACCAACGGAACACCATCCTTCTTCATCAACCTTGTCACTCTCAATTAAACTTGTTTTCCTCATGGAAAATGAAGTACAGAATTCCTCTATAAGCTCTTCTTTTATCTACTTAGGAAATATTAAATTCCTACCTACACCATCACTATTTTAAACACATGCCATTGCCTTCTCATCATCATTGTCACTAATGAGAAGAACAATTAAAGGCACATTCCACCAGGTATCGTGTCTTAGTTATTCTTGGTGGAAGTTCCTTTGCATGTCTAATAACGTCATCAACCTCTTCTACAAGAACAAAACCTAAAAACTAAAAGTTATATTCATATCCTACGAGATTAAACATAAACTAAATTCAATACATATGCTAAAGGTTCAATATATATGCTAAAGGTTCAATACATATGCTAAAGGTTCAATTTATATCCTAAAAGTTCAACTCATATCCTAAAAGGTTCAATTCATATCCTAAAAATTCAACTCATACATAAAAGATTCACTTTATATCCTACAAGTTCAACTCATATCCTAAAAGGTTCAATTCATATCCTAAAAATTTAACTCATACATAAAAGTTTCACTATATATCCTAAAAGTTCAACTCATATCCTAAAAGGTTCAATTCATATGCTAAAGGTTCAATACATATGCTAAAGCTTCACTTTATATCCTACAAGTTCAACTCATATCCTAAAAGGTTCAATTCATATCCTAAAAATTTAACTCATACATAAAAGCTTCACTTCTTATCCTAAAAGTTCAACTCATATCCTAAAAGGTTCAATTCATATCCTAAAAATTTAACAAAAAATCATTTCAAAATCAGTGTATTTCGGGTTATAATTCACAAGAAAAAATCATAAACCCTAAAAGTTTAGGGTTTCTTCTCTTCTAACCATTTCATCCCCAAATTAGTAGGTAAAACTAAATTAGTAGCTACTAACAATTATCATAGATTTAATTTAGCTAAGAACAATTAATTTTTACAAATCAAACTAGAAGGAATTAAACAAAATCAGTGTATTTCGAAAAAAACAAAGAAAGGAGAGAGAAACCTACCTGGACAGTGGATGACTACGGCGGTGGAGCAGCTGCCACCGGCGGGCGTCAGTGGAAGCGGTGGCGTCGCTGCTGGAGGGAGACGGAAGGGGAGGGGGTGTTTGAGAGTGAGAGAGAGAAGAGAGGGATTGGGGAAATGTTTTGAAGAAAATAAGAGAATGGGAGGGGAAACCCATTTTTTACACTCTGTTTTTTAAAAAAGCGACCTACGTTGGTCGCAAATTTTGGTATCCAATGTGTATTGACTATTTTGACCAAAATAGCGATCAAAGTTGGTCGCCAATTTCTGACCGTTTGAACACAATGGCGACCAACATTGGTCGCTATATCTTTAATTTATTTTAATTCAATTTAATATATATAGGTAGGAATATAAGCTATATTCGATACGCTATTACCTAATACACTTATACTTAGTGCATAATATAGCGTAAGTACATATATTATATATATATATATATATATATATAAAAGCTATATTCGATACGGTATTACCTAATACACTTATACTTAGTGCATAATATAGCGTAAGTACATATATTATATATATATAAGCTATATTCGATACGGTATACCTAATACACTTATACTTAGTGCATAATATAGCGTAAGTACATATATTATATATATAAGCTATATTCGATACGGTATTACCTAATACACTTATACTTAGTGCATAATATAGCGTAAGTACATATATTATATATATATATATATATATATAAGCTATATTCGATACGGTATTACCTAATACACTTATACTTAGTGCATAATATAGCGTAAGTACATATATTATATATATATAAGCTATATTCGATACGGTATACCTAATACACTTATACTTAGTGCATAATATAGCGTAAGTACATATATTATATATATATGAGCTATATTCGATACGCTATTACCTAATACACTTATACTTAGTGCATAATATAGCGTAAGTACATATATATATATATATATATATATATATATATATGAGCTATATTCGATACGGTATTACCTAATACACTTATACTTAGTGCATAATATAGCGTAAGTACATATATTATATATATAAGCTATATTCGATACGGTATTACCTAATACACTTATACTTAGTGCATAAT
Organism: Nicotiana attenuata; assembly: GCF_001879085.1. Lineage (NCBI taxonomy): Eukaryota > Viridiplantae > Streptophyta > Magnoliopsida > Solanales > Solanaceae > Nicotiana > Nicotiana attenuata. The sequence continues at coordinate 599,071 of NW_017670271.1, forward strand.
ATAGCGTAAGTATATATATATTATATATATAGACACACACGCCCACTTCGTAGTACTATTCATCCCTTGTATTACAAAAGTATTAACGACTTACATTTATATTATTTACTATATATTATTTACATAGTAAATATAAAAGTAATTTTTAATTTTGACCATATAGAGACCAACTTTGGTCGCTAACTGTAAATGAATTTAATTTAGCGACCATAGTTGGTCACTAACTGTACATGAATTTAATTTAGCGACCAAGTTTGGTCACTAAATTTTAATCAGATTTATTTATATTTTATATAATATTTAAATTAATAATAAAAATTATTAAATGTTAGAACTGGGTCCCACATTTGCGACCAACATTGGTCTCTATTGGTTAAGCGACCAACTTTGGTCGCTAACTTTTGAATTATATTTATTTATATTTTATAATTTATTTTAAATAAATATATATTTATTAAAATATAATAACTGGGTCCCGCTTTAGCGACCAATGTTGGTCGCTATCAACTTATCCTTCAGTTAGCGACCAACTTTGGTCGCAAGTTTTAAATTATATATATTTATATTTTATAAGTTTTATAAAATAATAATAAAATTATTAAAAAAATTTATGTGGGTCCCGCTTAACCGACCAACATTGGTCGCTAATCTCAGTATATCTTTGACCAAACAAGTCTGACCAGTCCAGTCAACAGTTTGACTAAATTTGCGACCAAATAGCGTCCAACTTTGGTCGCTAAAGTATTTCAAATATTTTTTTTATTATTTTCGGCAGTTTAGCGACCAACTTTGGTCACTTTTTTTGACAGACCAAATTTGGTCGCTAATCTTTGGTCGCTTTTTACAGGGATTCTAGTAGTGTAGAATGATGAATATTGAATAATAGAGTTAGCACATTATGAGGACAAGAGTGGGTTGCTCTAGATCACCCTCCACTTTTAATCAATAGGTTGAGTTCGAGTCATCCCAAGAGCAACCCTTGACTTCCAATCAAGAGGTTGTGAGTTCGAGTCACTCCAAGAGCAAGGTGAAAGTTTTTGGAGGGAGGGATGCCGAGAGTCTATCGAAAATAACCTTTTTATCTCAGGGTAAGGTCGGCGTATACACCATCTTTCCCAGATCCCATTAGTGAAATTATACTGGATTGTTGTTGTAGAGTTACGAGGAAATGGCTCCATCCATCCTCGGTTAGGCTTGTAATTTGTAGAAAGCTCTAGATTCAGAAAATCGGATAAAAATCTCTTTATTTTATATAGTACGCTCTATTTTTTCTTTTTATTATACGTATTCATGTGCTATCAATTGGTTGTCCTTTTTCTCTTATCAGGATCCGTTAAAACAAAATTTTAGTTTAGATCAAATTCATCTTTCAAACGCTAATAAGTAAATGGCGAGATTATTTTGATTGGTTTCTGAAAGTAAAGAGTGAACCGAGTATACTAATTCTTGTTAAATTAATATTCCACTTATACATAATGGTACGTATGGATCCTTAAAAACTCATTAAATCGATTGAATCGTACCGAAATCAATATTAAGTTTCTTATTATAAAGTCATAAATTTTTATATGAATATGTAGTAGTAGGGGTGAACAAAACCGCACCAAACCGACAAACCGAGTCAAACCGGAAAAAAAAAACCCGATTAGTGGTTTGGTTTGATTTGGTTTGGTATTTAAAAAAAAACCCNTTTGGTTTGGTATTTAAAAACCCCCGACTATAAATGATTTGGTTTGGTATTAACTAAAAAAAGTCAAGCCGTGATATATATATAT
>NW_017670271.1:601132-605760 GCF_001879085.1 Nicotiana attenuata
ATATATATATTTGGGATACAATTTTTATGCCCACTGCCCATAGATCACTTAGGTAAAAAAGCCCACAAACCATTACACCCAATCCAAGTACTGATGTTTAGTTCACTTCCAAAGTTGGAGAGAAGAAATTTTCGTTCACTTCCAAAGTTGAGAGAGAAGCAAACCCTACAGTCGCACATCTTGAGCTCTTCCTTTTCAATTCAAGTTCACTTCATCCGATTCAAGTTTAGTTCGTCCCTACTCAGTTTAATTTCGAATCAACTCATCTTGATTTGAGGTAAGTCAAATCTCTATTTCAGATACTTCTTATAAACATAAGCTTTGAGATTTGGTTAATCTTTTTCATTTAGTTTTGTATCATAAGCTAATAACATAAGCTAATAACTATTGCTTTGAGATTACAACTTTCTATATCATGTGCAGTGATTCTCTTTTCGGATGGAAACTACACCTTCTGCACCGGATGTGGAGATGATTATCAACAATCCTCCGATTATGCCAACGTCATCTCAACAGCAAGGTATAGGCACTCCTCATCGATGCGCTCCTCCTAAAAAGCAAAAAAGAACAACTCCTCTAGTACTTTCTAAATCTGGGAATACTGGTTGAGAGACGTCTGAGATTTGGGATCATTTCTCCAAATTTATTGCTAAAGGAGGTTAAATGTAGGGCAAAATGCAATTATTGTCCCAAAATCTTTGCTGCCGAAAGCATCAATGGGACTACTACGTTATGGACACACATAAATGTGAAATGTCACAAGTCCCCCTTTAGGTTCATTGATAAGAGACAATCCACATTAAAACCTACCAAAGAAGGCTGGCTAGCAGGTGTTTTGGGTTCTACTAAAAGGGTGGTGTATAATGTGGATGAGATTAGGAGGGCCATTGCCAAATTTGTAATTATTGATGAGCAACCATTTAGAGTTGTTGAGGGAGAAGGATTTAAGAAACTAATGGCTAAAGCTTTGCCAAATTTTGAATTACCTTCTCGTGTAACTGTTGCTCGACATTGTTTGAAGATTTATCAAGAAGAGAAAGAAAAGCTTAAAGAGCTTATCAACAACCAACGTGTATGTCTTACTAGTGATACATGAACATCATTGCTAAATTTCACTTATATGGTTGTCACTGCTCATTGGATTGATGATCAATGGAATCTACAAAAGAAAATTCTAAACTTTTTCCAAACACCAGATCACAAGGGTGAGACTATCGCTAAGGGGATTGAGGAATGTTTATTAGGTTGGGGGCATTGAGAACTTGTTTACAGTAACCTTAGATAATGCAACTGCTAATGATGCTGCCATTAAGCATTTGAAGGTGCTTATTGATGATTGGAAGGGGAATACTTGGAAATGAGTTTTTACATGTTAGGTGTAATGCTCATATTTTGAACTTGATTGTAAAAGATGGGTTAGATGAACAAATGGAGCCAATTTCTCGTATAAGGAGTGCGGTAAAATATATTAGGTCTTCTGCTTCAAGGTTTGCTTCTTTCAAGTCATTTGTTGAGAAAGTTAAGATAGACACTCATGGTCTTGTGAGTCTTGATGTTGAAACTAGATGTAATTCGACATATACAATGTTAGATAAAGCTTTAAAATTTGAAAAAGCTTTTACAAGAATGTATTTGGAGGATCAAAAGTACCAAAAATATTGTCGAGAAATAAGTACAATAAGAGGAAATCCATCAACAGATGATTGGAAGAATGTGAAAGCCTTTGTCAAGTTTCTTAACATTTTCTATCAAACAACATTGAAATTTTCAGGCAGTTTGTATGCTACTTCCAACTCTTTCTTCCATGAATTTTTTAATCTTTGAAATGATATTATTAAGTATACTAAAAGTTATGATCTTACTTTGGTTGATATGGCAAAAAGGATGAAAAGTAAACTTGAGAAATATTGGGGTAAATTTGAGAGTATGAATATGCTACTAATTGTTGCTGTTGTGTTAGATCCCAAATACAAGATGAAGTATGTGAACTACATTCTTTCCATTGCATATGGTCCTTTGTTGGGAAGAATAAAGTCTGAAGATGTGGCGAGTATTTTGACTCGCTTATACAATCACTACAACGATTCTTTCTCTGAGAATTCTAATGACAATATTGAAGGTGACATTGGTATAACGAGTGAACCTGGTGATTTGTTGCAATCTCAATGGGAGAAATATATGGAAGAGGAGGGAAATAGTGAAAGAAAATCCGATCTTGAGATATACTTGATAGATGATGTGGTGAAAATCAAGGATTTTAATATCCTGAGTTGGTGGAAAGCTTCATCTAGTAAATATCCAATTGTTTCAAAAATTTCTAGGGATGTTCTTTCTATTCCTATTTCTACTGTTGCATCTGAGTCGGCTTTTAGTACAGGTGATCGAATTCTTGATACTTATCGGAGTTCTTTATCGCCAAAAACGGTAGAAGCTCTTATTTGTACTCAACAATGGATACGATCACCTTCTAAAGAATGCAAGTTTGAAGACCTTTTGGAGGAAGTCCAGAAACTTGAGGAAATTGAAGAAGGTAATTTTCTTCAATTCTTAATCAAATATGGTTGTGTTTGTTACTTTGTTTTATTTTATTTAGTACTCAAATTGTTTCTTTTCTCTCAGAATATCCAGACTCACCTTTGAGGATTGATTAGCCAGCTCTGTTCCTGATGTTACAGTTCATGATGGAATAGAGGCTTGTTTGTTATTAATAGCTACTAGTTGTACGCAGTCTTTTAATTAACCAAGACTTCTTAAGTTTACTTGAGACGGTTGTGAATTGTAATAGTTTAGATGATCTTAGAGTATTACTCCATCAACTCTAATGTAGTTATAGTTTTGCCATATTCTGTTTTGTATCTAATACTATTGGAAGGAGTTGGAGTAAAATAATGAATTTCTCTAGCAATTGTTTACTTGTTGAAGTTATTTTTAGTAATTAACCTTGGATTTAAGTATTGAAATTGGTAGCAAGCAGAGGCATTTCAACTTGATGCCATGGGTTCCTTCTGTCCAGTGATATGGATATGCTTGTGTGTGTGCTAGTTTTAACAGGTATTCTGTCCAGTGGCATGGATATACTTTTGTGTGTTAGCTAATTTTAATAGGGGAAAAGTACTTGTTAAATTGAGCAAATTTAAATACTTATGGGAGTTTGCTCTATGTGCTAAAATCCGAGAAACCCGAGAAAATCGAAAGCTGAAAAACCCGAGTGTTATTGATTTGGTTTGGTTTATAAATATAAAAACCCAACACCTTTGGTTTGGTTTGGTAAAGGGAAAAGTCGAACCAACCCGGCCTATGTACACCTCTATGTAGTAGTATCAAATAATTAGGTTTTGATTTTATAAAACTAAATCGAAACATATCGAATTGTACAAAATAAATTTATATATGAAAATATATTTTATATTTTGAGATTAAAAATAAAAAAACATTAAACCTTGAGAGTTGAGACTATACTCTAACTCCCAAATCTATTCTGGTACATCTATTGAATTCAAATTAGTTCCAACATCTTGAGTAGTAAGGCACAAGGTATTGAATATATTTTTTTTCGTATGATCTATATTTCTCTTGTTGGATACTTACGGCTTGTTTGAATTGTTGTTACATATCGTTTCATAACGTATTGTTCGTGTTGTATTATATTGTACTGTATCGTTTGATGAATACAATATTTAAATAGATTGTATCGTTTGCCTTCGTTTCATGATATCACGCACTATCAATATGAAGAATAACCTTCAATATTATAAAAAAATGATACGAGGTAGAATTATCATATAAAAAGATAGGGAAAGAATAAAATAAGATTATTTATTAATAATAAAGGGCGAGAAGCGAGAAAAAAATAAGGTAACGACGCGATCACACCAAGCCGGTCGTTACATAAAGTGGCACTTTTCGTCGTTACATAACGACGGATTTAACGATACGATACGATAAAATTTAAGTAACAATCAAAACAAATATTATATTTAAAGTAACAATACGATACGATACAATATGTAACAACCATCCAAACAAGCTGTTAATATTCTATATACTCTATTCTTAGGGGTAAATTTCACAAATTGTCATATAACTATGACTTTTTTTCACTAAAGTCATATATCTACATTTTCTCACACAAAAATCATAAATTTTTTACTAACTCATAAAAAAATAATGACTGAAAAATATAATTTTTCAGTAGTATTTTCTTATTCCATTGTTTTTTATTTGTTATTTTCAGCCTAATAAATAATAATTCAACTAAAATAGGAATGATCCCAGCATGATCCGACCCACCCGACCTAATAGCCATAAATAAATTAAAATAATACTAAAAGTAAATCCTTCAAAACACGACACTTTTATTTTTTATTTTTCTTTCAAGATACTTATTCAAATTGATGGAATTTTTGTTTTAAGTGCGCTCTCTAATTGCACCTTTTTTTGTCAGAATCTCATACATTCCAAACTAAATTTTTTTTTTGAGGGAAGAATTCACTTTTAGTATTATTATATAAATGGGTATTGGGTCATGTTAGGCTATTCCTATTTTAAGAAAAAAATATAAAATTGATCGGTCAGCCGAAATTAATTACATCGCTAGCAAAACTATATATTAGATCTTTTGGTGATTA
>NW_017670271.1:605780-686666 GCF_001879085.1 Nicotiana attenuata
ATATATATATATATATATATATATATATATATATATGTATGTATGTATATATATTTCTTATTCTAATTGAATTATTGTTTATTAGCCTGAAAATAAAAATAAAAGAACCTGGAATAAAAAAGTACTACCGAAAAATTATATTTTTCGGTCATTATGATTTTTGTGTGAGAAACAAAGTTATATGACTTTGGTGAAAAAGAGTCATAGTTATATGATCATTTATGAAATTTACCGCTATTCTTAATCTCTATTATGACTATCTTTCATGTTCGCTTACAACTTGTTTGGATGGTTGTTAACCATTGTATCGTATTGTATTGTTTTCTCAGAACAATGTTTGTTTTGATTGTTTAGTTAAAATTGGTTGTATTGTATTGTTAAATTTATTGTTCCGGAACAATGAAAAGTCCCATTTTTTGAAACAACCGATTTGGTATGGTGGGATTGTTTCCTATTTTTCTTTCTAATTATGCCCTAATTTATTACTTTATAATTCTATTTTATCCTTTACCTTTTTTATTTTAAATAATAGCAAAGTCTCTTTCTCATATAATTCTATAATAAAATTCTACGTGAACTCTAATAACCTATGTAAATTTTCAAAGACTACGTGAAGTTTAATAATAACCTACATACGTGAACGTTCTTTGCCGCTTTCATACTCTTCAGATAAAAGTTTTACTTTACTTTTGTCTCATTCTTTCTTCTATTGTGATTTGTAATTTCAATTATAATTATTTTATCTCCTATTGTATTGCAACTAAATCTAGTTGTTTGAGTAGTTAATCTCCTATTACACCGAAATTATGTATAATTATTTTGGCGATTCTTATTTGTTTAAGATAAGTACTTGATGACCAGTATGGTTTGCTAATGTGATTTACCAAGTAATATATACCCAAATATATATAACTAAGTAATTTAATTACTCTTTCATAAGGTACACTATTGTTAAACAGTACACGAGAAAAGTTACATTAAAATTTACAAATAAAAATTCTTAACATTGGATTCCCAGTTAATTAGTTAACAAAAAATATAATCCCAAAAGTCCAAAAAAAATGTGATTTAGAAGATAAAAGAAGGACAAAAATAATAAAAGAGATTCTTAAACTTCTTATAATTTGAAGAAAAGAAGGTTCATATGTGCAGGAACCCAGCAGAAAAATAACTAAATATCAGAAGCTTGACGTACTCACCAGAAGATAACAAGGACTCCTATTCACAGAAACCAGTGAAAGGAGTTCACAGAAAGAAAGAGAGAAAAAATGGATTAGCAATCTTAAGTGAATACACCCTGGTTACCACCAAAGGATGTGGTACAGTGGATGAGACTGCTCTTCCCTTAACCAGAAGTCTCGGGTTCGAGCCCTGGATATGGAAAAATCCTTGGTAGGGAGCGCTTCCCCCTGAATGGGGCCCTACGCAGCGCAAATCCGGATATAGTCGGGCTCCAATGCGGGTACCGGACACCGGGTGGAAAACCAAAAAAAATAAAAATACACCCTGGTTTACATTCTTCAACTAACTCTTTAATTTGTATCTAATTATGAATATAGTGTACTTATTATTAGTTTTAAAATTATTAACTTGTTCAATTAATTTCGACAGAATTTGCATGAATTTAATTGCTTAATTCATATATAAGACATAATTGGTGATAAATTAGTAGAAATGGGTTTTCTTAAATAATTTTTTTGTGTAATTCTTGATAAATTAAATATTTAAAACAATTGAGGGTATTTTAGTAAACTTATCAGTTACAGTACAGTACGATACAGTCAAACCAAACAGCAAAATGTTATTTAACAACAACAAACAATACAATCTATCCAAACATTGTATTCATAAAACGATATAATACAACACAATACAGTACAATACGATACATTATAAAAGTGGTCCAAAAAAGAATTGGCGAAATAAAACACTTTTGTGTCAACCTAGTCTCCACGAAGTCTTCTGTACCGACCTTAGTTGCAACAAAAGCTACTAATTTTTTTGGCAATTGGTGTCGCTATCAAAATCCGGCAATGAAATAGTGATTTGCCTTCAATTGAGCTCTGCACAGGTCGAGCTTCAATGGTGGAAGGCCTTAGCTCTCACACCATGAAAATACAGAGAAGATCGGAGAAGAAAATAGAAAGAGAGAGAGAGAGAGGAATAAACATTCTAGAAAATCATTTCATTCAATTCATACAAGTCAGTGATTGAGTGGAGCTCCTCCCACTATATACACGGCTGTAATAACAGAGTCAGCTAATTGACAACTGTCACCTTTTCCTAACTAACCACTCTAGCCACTAAGCTAATTAACTAGCTAATGACTAAGGCTAAGTAACGAACAATAGATATAATTAATATTAACACCTCCCCTTGAGTTGGAGGTGTGGTTAACACAACCAACTTGCCCAATGTAGCACTATGTTTGATTCTACTTAAAGCTTGGTCAGAATGTCGGCTAGTTGACTGTCTGTCCTAATATGATGAAGTGAAACTAGTCCTGCTTGTAATTGATCATGCACAAAATGACAGTCCACTTTTATGTGCTTAGTTCTTTCGTGGAAGACTGGATTCTTGGTTATGTGAAGTGCAGATTGGCTATCACAAAACACTAAAATAGGAATTGGAAAAGGGACAGTCAGCTCTTCAAATAGTCTGCTCAACCATACCAATTGCCCCACTACTTTCCTTAAGGCACTGTACTCTGCTTCTGCAGAGGAAAATGATATAGTTCCCTGTTTCTTAGACTTCCAGCTGATAGGGTTGTTGCTCAGAAGTACCAAATAACGTGTAATGGATCTGGAATCTGGGCAGGCTGTCCAATCAAAGTCACAGTAGGCTTTGACTGTGCAATCTGCATCCTTAGACATGGAGATTCCCAGAGTAGGATTATTTCTCAAGTACCTGAGCAGATGGAATGCTGCCTTCAAATAAGGTTCTCTGGGCTCTTGCATGAACTGACTCAAGTGTTGGACATTATATGCAATATCAAGCCTAGTATTAGTTAGGAAATTTAGTTTCCCCACCAGCTTTCTATAGTAAGTAGGATCTTGTAGGATGGTGCCTTCTTTGGCCTTCAACTTTATGGTAGGATCTAAGGGAAAAGAACACTAGGCAATTGTACTCTTTTAGCATGTCCAATACAAATTTTCTTTGAGAGATTATGACACCATCATCTTTGTAGATCACCTCTAGTCCCCAGAAAATAATGCAGTTGGCCCAGGTCTTTGATCCTAAACTGCTCATGCAAGAAGGCCTTGAATTGTATGATCTCTTCCTGATCAGTCCCAGTAATCAGCACATCATCTACATATACTGCAACATATACTAAGGATTCTCCATCTTTCTTATAGAAAAGTGAGTAGTCATTCATGGAATATGTATATCCTTTTTGAACATAAAGCTTCAGTCAGTTTTGCATACCACTATCGACTGGCCTGTTTTAGGCCACAGAGAGCTTTGTTTAGCTTGCAAATCGGTGTTGGTTTATCCACAAAAAGTCCAGGTGGAACTTGCATATACACTTCCTCATTAAGGTCCCCATGGAGGAAGGCATTGTTTACATCTAGCTGAGATATACACCATCCTTCCTTCACTGCTGTAGCTATCAATGCTCTTACTTTTGTCATTTTCACTACTGGTGAGAATGTTTCTGTATAGTCAATTCTTGCCAGTTGAGTATAGCCTTTGACAACCAATATGGCTTTGAATCTTTCTATACTACCATCAGTTTTATGCTTCACCTTGTAAACCCACTTACATCCTATTGCTTGCTTCCCAGGTGGTAGAGGTACTAAGTCCTAAGTGTGATTAAAGTATAGAGCTTCAAATTCTTGTGTCATTGCAGCTTGCCATGTAGGATCAATAGCTACCTCCTCATATGATGATGGTTCCCTGTCATGACAAACATTATGGTTCCCTGTCATGACAAACATTTCTCACAAGAACTTGACTATCAGGAGTTAGTAGATCAGAGGCAACATGGTGGTTCATAGAGAACAAGGCATTAAGAGAATTAGGATTTGGTTTAAGTTTAGGCAGAGAATGCATATAGTCTTGTAAATAACTAGGTGCTTTATGTCTCCTTAAGGACTGTCTCAACTGCATGGGTTCTACATGGGGTTGTTCAATGTGATTCTGTGATGAAAAGGGTATTGGAGAATTAGGCATCATAGAAGATGATGAGGAGTGGTCATGTGCAGGTGACATAAGATTGGTTGTGCTGTCAGCATGACTCCCTTGATCACTTAAGGCTTCAGATGTTTGTTGTGTGGTGTTTGTATTATCAGAAGATTGCTCAAATAGAGGTTCAATAAAAGGAATTGAATGAGGAACACATGGTTGGGAAGATGTATTCATTTTGGCTGCAAATGGAAAAATGGATTCATTGAAAACTACATCTCTGGAGATAGTGATTCTTCTAGTGGCTAGACTTAAAACCTTGTATCCCTTTGTGTTGAAAGGGTATCCAACAAATGCATGTGGTGTTGTTCTGGGATCAAATTTGTCTCTATGAGGTTTAGGTACAGTAGGGTAACACAGGCAGACAAAGCTCTTTAGGTGAGAATACTTTGGCTTCATCTTATATAACAATTCATATAGAGTTTGGTTGTTAATAGAGATGGAAGGAAGTCTACTTATGATATAGGTGGCACAGAGTACACATTCACCCCAATGTCTTAGGGGCAGTTTGGATTGAAAAAGGAGTGCTCTGGTAGTTTTAATGAGATACTTGTGTTTCCTTTCCACCACACCATTCTGTTGTGGGGGTATAGGGACAAGTTCTTTGGTGGATGATACCCTTGGATTGAAATAGGATGTTTGTTTCTGCATTAGTGAACTCTAGTCCATTATCTGTTCTCAGCTTTTACAGTTACTCCAAACTGATTTTCCACCAAACTAATGAATCCTTATGTACTTGGAGGAAATTGCTTTTACTAGATAGAAGATGAGTCCAAGTGGACCTAGTGTAATCATCCACAATAGTCATGAAATACTTGTATTTATCATGTGTGGGCACATGGTATGGTCCCCACAAATCAACATGTAAGGGTTCAAAAATTTTGTTGGTTGTGTTGGTTTTCTGGGGGAATGGGAGCCTTTCCTGTCTGGCCATTGGACAGATGGTGCAATTGAAAGGCTGTTTGGAAGAAAAGGTCACAGGAATGGAGGAATTTTTTTTTCATTTTACAAAGGGAACATGTCCAAGTTTGTTATGCCATAGAACATCCACACTGTCTCCAACACACAAATGAGAAAAAGTACTAGGGGTTTTACAGGATGAATTGACAAAAGAGAATTGTTCTTCAGTGCCTGCACTTGAACTATTTACAACTAGATAAGAGGGAATACACTTATTGACATGTAATGGCATATCTACAACAGAATGAGATGGACATTGTGTGTTACCAGCGCAGCAAGTGATAAGGGTGGACAAGTAATCATTGGTCTTTACTCCAAGGTTTGTACTGTTGTTCTTCAAGCAGCTTGGGAACAAGATATACAACCCATCTTTGACTCTACCAATCACCAGAGGCCTCTTCATTGAAGGGGCCTGTAGTATGCAACAATGTTTAATGAAGGCAACGAGACAACTGAGATGAGATGTGAGGGAGTGAACAGAGATTAAATTTTATCTAAAGGAAGGGACAAGCATTACCCTATTTAGAGTGATCTTAGGAGTAAGCACAACATTACCAATCTCAGTCACCTTCACTTTATAACCATTTGGAAGGATGACAAGTAAAGGATAAGGTAAAGTTACTATGTTGGTTAGCAAGGATCTGTTAAAGGTCATATTGTTTGATACCCCTGAATCTATAATCCATGAGACAGTTTTGTTTTTGAAACATTCACATGATTGTTTACCAAAGTCAATAGAGTAAGTGCAGGCTATGATACCTGCAAAGTTTGTTGTTCCAGATGGAATATTGACATTGTTTGTGCAGTCTCTTCCTCCTCCTAATTGAAATTGCTGTAGCAGGTTCAGTAGTTGACTGTATTCTTCCTTGGTGAGGCTTACATTCTAAGCAGCTCTCATTATCAGCATGTTGAGTATTTGTGGCTGCTATATGTGCATTAGCCATTCCCCTATTTCCTCTATTGAACCTTGTATTCTGGTTCACATTTGGATTGTTCCCATAGTTAAAGTTCTGTCTTGGATTCTGACTGAAGTTGGAAGCTTGATTGTAACTTGTATTTGGATTCTGATTTTGATTTAGACCTTGAGGATAGCCATGGAATTTGTAACACTTCTCTTTTGTGTGCCCTGGTCTTTTGCAGTAGTCATAGAAAGCTCTGTTCCTCTTGTTGTGAGTGTTGTTGGGAAAATAATTTGTTTTGAATGATCCTATCTTGCTTGTATTAACATTTGGGGTTGATGACTCAAGAGCCAAGTGGTTATGAGTTTTGATTTCTCTCTTTCTTTCCTCTTGAATCAGTAATGAGAAAGCTTGTGCAATTGTAGGAAGAGGATTCATCATGAGAAGACTGCCTCAAACCACAGTATACGTTTCATTTAGTCCCATAAGGAATTGTATTAACCTCCTGTCATGTTTTGCTTTGTGCATACTTTCCTTAGCTCCACATGTGCAATTGCAGGTACAATGAGATCTAGCAAGCATAGTGGTGAGTTCTTCCCACAACTTTTTCATTTTAGTGTAATAGCTAGTAATATCAAGGGCTCCTTGGGACAAATCATTGATCTCCTTTTGGATCTGGTATAATTTTGTTCCATTGGTTTTGATCATATCGATCTTCAAGCTCTTTCCACAACTCGACTGCATCTGTCACATACTCGACACTGTCTGCAATTTCCTTTGCCAAGGAATTCAAAATCCATGAAGTCACCATATCATCACACCTCTCCCACAATCGATAGTTTGAGGAGTCTGGTTCTGGTCTTTTGCAATCCCCATTGATGAAGCCCAGTTTGTTCTCCACTGATAGGGCTCTCATCACATCTCTTCTTCATGAACGATAACCAAAACCATCCAATGGAACAGGAACTAATGCTGCTCCCGGATTATCAGAAGGATGCATGTAGAGAGGACTGCTAGTGTCAATAGTTGGCTGATTAGGGGATTCAGCCATGGTCGGTGTAGACTGCTCATCGTCTCCGACAGTAACCATCTCGTATAAGATGCGAATTTCAGCTAATCAAATAATAAAGGATTATAACTACAGATCTAGACAGAGAATTCCAAAGGCTATGAATTAAATTGATTAGAAGAGAGTCTGCATGAGTACGATCTAAAATAAAATCGAAGCTAATGAATTTAGATCTAACAATTTCTGAAGAAATGAATCAGAACCTGTGGCCTTGCTCTGATACCATATCAAAATCCAACAATGAAATAATGATTTGCCTTCAACTGAGCTCTGCACAGATCGAGCTTCAATGGTGGAAGGCCTTAGCTCTCACGCCATGAAAATACAGAGAAGATCGGAGAAGAAGATAGAAAGAGAGAGAGGAATGAACATTCTAGAAAATCATTTCATTCAATTCATACAAGTTAGTGATTGAGTGGAGCTCCTTCCACTATATACACGGCTGTAATAACAGAGTCAGCTAACTGACAACTGTTACCTTTTTCTAACTAACCACTCTAACCACTAAGCTAACTAACTAGCTAATGACTTAGGCTAAGTAACGAACAATAGATATAACTAATTTATCTATTAGAGAACCCATTATTATTAAAAGAGATACATAGGAACTTTGGTAAATAAATTCATAACAAATATAGTAATTGTACATATATATCTTCAAAGCTGTAATTAACATAGAATCCTACTTTAACAAGCATTCATCAAACAAAATAAAATCAATAAAAAAAATATTTGCATAAGATACAAATAACAGCTTGTGAATATTTTTGTTTTTGACTATGTATGATTATGTCAAGGGTACGGTACAAACCATCTATCTATATTATTATGACAGTGGGAAGTTCAGAAGTGAAAAATTGAATTACTAAATTGCCCTTCTAAATGACTTATAATTTATTTAGAAAAATTAAAAGAAAAATTAACGCTACAAACATCCCTTATTCAGTGCTTCTCACCCCTTCACTAATAGTCTCAACTCACAGCCGTTCAAATTAAAGAGCTAAAAATAATAAATCATCACTTCCCCAATCTAAAGAAATAAATCGTTACTTACCAAGGCTAAAGAAACAAATCATGACTTTTCATTCTTTTGAAACTTTTCTACAAATATCCATAAAATTATTTATTTCAAAACGCCAACATAACAGTAAAAATATTGTAGCACATTTACGGAAACCCCTAAGCTAAAAAGTTAATTAATTACATAAATATATTTTTAAATATCCTGACTTATTTAAAAAAAAAAACTAATTTATGCCAACAGTCACAACCATTCTTTACAAGGAGTTAGTATACATGTTCCATAATGTTATCCTCTCACCCACAAACCACCACAGGGGAGACTCCCGTTCAAATCCTTGAATTGATGTTTTCCGGAAGAGGAACTAAAAATTAATTTGTTTGATATACCTTGTCAGTTCATCAAATTTGTATTTTTCTTGTAAAAATATTATCTTTTTGAGTTTGCTTGTAGTGGTAGTTGAAAGGTGATGAAAGTTTTTGGGATCAATTTATTCACTTATTGTGAGCGAAAAATTACCATGTTGTGGCAGGATAAAGATATCATATTGTCTTTTTCCAATACCCGTCCTCACCAATCCACTGCTATAAATTTCTGAAATTTATTATTTGCAATGCATAGAGGTTAAGACTCTGCTATGTAATTCGACAAATTAACTTTGAGGTAATAAATATAATCTAATCAAAACTATCTTCCCCCTTTATATCTTATTTTCATTTGTTTTCGTGTTTACATTTAGGGGATATTCGTATTCTCCCTTTGATTCATCCGGTGGTACTTTAATGTTTATTTTGATAACTGTAAGCCAATTAAGCTTCTTCAAACTCTTAAGTCTATTTCCAGAATTATTTGGTCATTCGATTGTCATCGGATTGATATTACAGTATTAGTTTGCCTATAATACATGAGATAGTTATCCCCTTTACAAAATTAGGTTAGACATCACCTAATTTACTAAACTTTGCCAAAAGTAGTATCAATTCTCTGTTGTGCTTTTTCCGATCTTCGCAATCGATTCTTCTTTGAAATAATTTATTAGGATTTGCTCCATTCTCGAACAATATTTTTCGTAATTATTTTAGATTATCAATATAAATTTTATATTCTTAATTCTATCCTTTACATGTATTTTTGGATTTGCCCGTCTACATATGCATTCTGTTTTCATAATTGCCTTTTAATCATTTGGTTTTCATAGCACTTGACTAGACTTATTGATGTTATCACTAAGTAGTCAAGTATTTTGTACTCATTTCTCTACTGTTTGCCATTCTTCAAGTTTCCTTATTCAGATGTTCAATTCATTATCCTCTCATGTTTTTGCTATATATTTTTTGAGTATTAATTTTTGGTTTTAACATCAATCTATCAATACTTTTTTCTGTATTCACTAATAGGAGTTTGCAATGATATAATATTGGTATAGGATATATGAAGCTTTGGCTTTCTATTTAAGATTTCATATGTTGCACCAATATTAACTGTATTTTAGAGATTGCCTACTTAAAGTGGAGTTTATGGAATGAAATACATTGCCAACACAAGATGTTCGACGAGACATTAATAGACATTTTGTCGTCGTGATAGAAAGATGGCGCAGTTTGAATATCTTTAGATTGGATGAACATTTTTTGTGATGTTTCAGATGCCAGACGTGTTGAACAGGTTTGGATGGTGCATGTGGGATGCTTTCAATACTAAGGGAATTAAGCAAGGATTAGAGAGGTCACAACTTCAATTTTTAGGTACTGGTTAGCATTCTAAATGTTTGTATCACATTTAAATCGTATTGTTGAAATATTTAAAAGCAAGGAAACAGTTTTCAACATTTGAAATATTAGGGCCCCGTTTGGCCATGAGTTTTGCCAAAATAAATTTGAGATTTATTTTCAAAACTCGTGTTTGGCCATAAATTTTGTCCATATTTTGGCCAAATCCCAAATCCCAAATTTCAAATCCCAAAATCAGCTATTGAGCTGATTTTGGGCCAAAATCCCAAAAACTTGGGAATTATATACATGTTTTTCCAAAATAAAGTTGGAAAATATGTTTTGAAAACGTATGTCCAAACACATTTTCATCTTCAAACCAAACTTCACCCAAATCAGATTTTTCAAAATAAATTTGGGATCTATGGCCAAACGATAGCTAGAAGAATTGTCATCATTGGAACATCACTTTGTTGCATTGGTTTTATCTTGAACATAATATTAACGATATAAGTACAACAACACAGTAATTATTGCACTTCTTTGTAGTATAAGAACAGCAGGAAAGGGATGAGAAAATAAATTGATTGATGGATGATAAAATTATCATTTTACAAAAGATAGAACCGGCATAAATAGGTGCATTATCTTTTTAAAATTAAATTTGAGTGTGAATATTTATTACCATATAAATTTAGATTGTTATGCAATAAAGTTAATCAAAGATAAGATAGAGTTCATTGGCAGACACTTTTTATAATCTAAGCTTGTCCCCTACGTGAGTGATGTTTACTATGTAGAACAAAAAACGAAATCATATGTATTGAAACCGTAGACAATAAATTTGCGTCGAGAAAATAAATCAAGACCGAAAATATCGCAACAATTGTAGTATTTTATTTCGAATATTTGAGTGTACAATCTCTATGAATCCTTTGATTCTTCTTTCCAATAGTAAATAAATTCAACGGCCTTTGAGCTTGATCTTGGATATGTAGTTGTTGCCACGAACGATGATCTTGTTCTTGAGCTTGAACTTGACCGTGATTTGTTCTTCGTTCTTGAGCTTGAACTTGATTTGTTCTTCGTTCTTGAGCTTGAACTTGATTGCTTGGACTCGAACTTGATTGCTTGAAGCTTGAAACTTGTGGAGGAATTTGCAGTGTTTGATGCACGAGCTCTTTCTTGCTTCTCATTATGCTTCTGGTGTCTTTTCTGAGTTATGAAGACCCCTATTTATAGTTGTGGAAGGGAGGAGTTGTGATAAGAACAAACTCTTTCCGACCAATCAAATTGAAGTGTGACATGACCGCATTTGATTGGCCAGAACATGTCACTTGCACATGTGGCGCGATTTCATTAGCCTTTTAATGTGACTTGGCATGCCTTGTCATTTTGACACATGACATGGTCCTATTGGCTCTTCCGCTTGACTTGGCGTGCCACGTCATTTGACACGTGGCACCAAACTGGGCCTCTAGGAAGATGACATCTTGGGCTTAATGAAGTGGGCTCATCACTTTAGCCCAATTAAATGGGCTAGCACAATGGATTAAGACTTATTTATTTAATCCATTTATATTGGACCTATATAATTAATTCATTTATATATTAGCCCATAATATTTATTTGGACCAATATATCTTGAATTTAAAATATAGTCCAAATTATTTTACGAATTTAATTTAAGTCAAATTCATATGCTTACAGAAACATATACAAAATATTATATTTTTATTTAATGCACCATTACGTTGCAAAGGGAAAAATAACATAGTATATTATGGGGATGCAATGCATTGCATGAAAGTAATATAAATTAATATACAATACAATGATAGTGAGGTTGAAAAAAATGAGTAACAGTGTTATATTTTGCGACTTAGAGCAAAAATTACTGTTACTTTTAAGATGAGGTAATTAAGAAACATGCACAACTAATTCGTCTATGTGTATTATACAGAATCAAGAAATTTATCAAATGATACTATTTATGGTAATTAGAAACAAAAGAGAGTAGTACATAGTTACCATTACTAAGAATATTTGAACGTATTTCAAGATTGAATTGAAAGCTTGACATTTATGTGTATTTTCTTTAATCTCTGATATTTGAGTCGGATTTTGGAATAGTCTATAGACAAACTACAAAAAAATGTATATAATTAGGTGGTAAAAATATTACTCCAATTTAAAGAGGTTTACTAAGATCATAACCAAAAAACAATTCAAGACAAGAAGGAGCTTTAAGACCTATAATAATCGACGAAAAGGTAATACCATTTTTTTGTTTGTGTTATATTGCCTTTTACTAATATCAACTGCTGACAAATTTTCAATAGGGGAAAAGATCCAAGAAACTTTTCAATTATCATGTCGACAGTTTTTAATACTTCTAATCTATGCAGGTTCAGATAATATTGAATCATCGTAATTTCTATACAAAATTTACAATATGACGATCCACATTGATCATTCACAAAAACTTGTACTTTATTTTTTCAAGAATAATCATTTACTCAAATTTCTGTTTAAATAATATTAATATTATTTTATTAAATTATGTACTACATGAATCGGCATTATAAATAAAATATATATGCCGAGAACAATAATCATCTTGATAATATCCGATTATATACTTTTGACCTTAGCATACAACGATCCACATTGATCATTCACGGAAACTTGTACTTTATATTTTCAAGTATAATTATTTACTCAAATTTTTATGGTAATAATATTAGTACATTGTCTTGTGCCGAAAAACTAGTTATTAGTAAAATAAATAGAAGGGGACATTGGACCTTAATCAGACTTTCAGCTTTAGGAGACTTGGAAAAACCGTGAGACTCGAACAAACTGATATGTGGTTAAGGAATTAGCAATTTCTTTCATCTTTTTATGAGCACCATAAATGAGATCTCCTCGGCATCAAACTGCTTTTTTGGCGCCAATGATTTTTTACAACTTTAATTACGACGACTTTAATTTCGGTAACTCTAAAGCAATTTAAAAATATTAAAATTTCATACTTTCAACGGATTTACATTGAATATTTGTCAGTAATTCTAGGTGACCTCTATCCAGTTTAAGACGTTGTACACGTAGGAAAAGGAAATCAGTAATAACATTGAAAAGAAGAGTAAAGAAAAGGAGTGACCTTTTTGGTCAAAAGTGCTTTTTTTTTTTGGGCCAAAAGCACTTTTGGTCAAAAATTGAGGTGTTTGGCCAAGCTTTTGGAAGGAAAAAAAGTGCTTTTGAGGAGAAGCAGAAGCAGTTTTGGAGAAGCAGAAAAAAGTAGCTTCTCTCCAAAAGCACTTTTGAGAAAAATACACTTAGAAGCAGTTTTTTAAAGCTTGGCCAAACATTAATTGCTGCTCAGAAGTGCTTTTCAAACTAATTAGCCAAACACAAACTGCTTCTTACCAAAAGTACTTTTGGGAAAAGCACTTTTGAAAAAAAACACGTCTCAAAATAAGCTGATTTTTGCAGCTTGGCCAAACGGGCTATGAAGCAACATAAATAATGCGTAATAGAATTGAGAACTGATCCCCTTATTGCTCTTTAATTTGTTCTAGGTTTTATTCCTGCTTTCAAGTCTGAGCATAAAAAAAGGGGATAAACATGACTAACTCTCCACTTAAGAATCTTATCTTGTCTCTGAAACACAAAGCAGAATGGAGAATAGATTACAATATTCATGCAATGAGGTAGAATATGGTCTTAGTATTATTCCTGCTACTGGCAAATCCGAAAACACTGCTAAAACACGGAAATAGCATACATAGAAAAATCACATCGGCCTTAGTTGAGTTAGCAATCCAACTAGTAATTTATAAGCCACTACTTCCTTAATTATTTTTTAAAAGATTTAGATATTCCTTTTGCCTCTGGCACAGTCGTTCCTAGAGATTATTCTTTTGTCTATTTCTCTATCTATCTCTCTTTTTAAATATTATTATCCTTGTATGGGATCGAATTTGACTGATCACGCCCCTAAGCCAGCACGACCGTCCGTACATATGTGAGTCTGGTTAAAAGGACGACTTGGGGACAACGCGAGGGACGACCTCATAACCACGTCGGCCCCTCTATAGCGTGTACTTTATTTTTGTTTCTTAAATATTTAAATAAAGACCCTTTACTATATAAAGGGGGTCTGAGCTGTGTAAAAGGCATTCGATTGATTATTGATAATACAAGATCTCTCTAATATTGTCTCTCTCTCTCTTCTTTCTAACATTATCTCTCCCATCTCTCTAAGATTATCATCTTCTTCCTCCCCCCGATTTGTATTATTGATACACGAATCAATTACAAAGATCATCCTAGAGTCTACGATTTACCCCTTCATCTATATTGATTGATTTGCTTAAAAAGTGTTCAACAACTTTTGAGTCAAACAATGTGGCGCCGTCTTTGGGGATTTCGGTAGTCGAAATCATAGTTCACATCTAGGATATCAAGAACAACAATCACTGTTCTTCAAACTCCATAGAAACTGACAAATGGAAGATAAAGAATCAAGGCTGAAGATGATAGCAGATGTCTCAACCAACCTCATAGGCCCCCTCAACGAGGCCGGTAGAGAAAATGCCGCGAACGTAACACCAAGTAGTGTTCCGGAGGAGGAGATCTCACCCTCTTCACTCGAAGATCTAACGATCTTGCATGAAAGAGGGGCCTCAACATCCGCAGCAAAAGAAACGCCCCCAGTAGTCAAAAAGCTACTAGAGGAATGGTTGACAAACACTCTAAGTGGCATGCTCGAGAAACCATCTCAGGGAAATCTTAAAGATTCATCAATGGCGGAAATCGCTGCTGCCGTCAGTGAGCCAAATGTTATACGGACAAGCAGCGCCCCCACCGATATCAACGCAAGCGATAATGCACTCGCGACCATTCTTAAGAAAATGGAAGAAATGGAGAACGAGAATAAAGCGCTTCGTGATCAAATGAAGGAGCATAAGGAAAGGGTAGACAAAATACCTGGTGCCCCTAAGCTACTGCCGAAACGCGACGTGGGAAGGTTCGTCGAGCAACCGTATAGTGAGGAAGTTACTCCTCACCCAATCCCTAAAACCTTCAAGATGCCCCCATACTTGAGAATATACGACGGGACCACGGATCCAGAAGACCATCTGATCCATTATGTAACCGCTGTAAAAGGCAACGACTTGTCGAAAGAACAAGTGCCGTCCGTGTTGCTGAAAAAGTTTGGTGAAACTTTGACAGGAGGAGAGCTAACATGGTACTCTCAACTACCAGCCAGATCGATATCGACGTTCGAAGAGATGGCGGATAAGTTCGCCACCGCTCATGCAGGAGCAAAGAAGGCTGAAGCGAGGGTCAACGATATCTTCGCAATCAGGCAAACAACGGGTGAAGGACTTGGGGACTTCCTGGCCCGATTCAACAGGGTAAGAATGGGCTTGCCGAACGTATTTGAAGGAATGGCGGTCGCTGCTTTCCAAAATGGGTTGAATAGAGATGGGTCAAAAGCAACCAAAAATCTGCTCAACCGACTCATGAAGTATCCCCCCACCACGTGGGAAGAGATTCACAATGCCTACTGCGCAGAAGTAAGAGCAGATGAAGACGATCTTAATGGTCCAACCCAACGACTGACAGCGGTGCAATCAGAGGTAAGGAGGGATCGACGTAACGACAGGCGACGGGAATCACTCCCACGATTCAATAGAGAAAGGCATCAGCCTTACGTCAGAGCCCCAAATCCGCCTCCTCCAAGACATCCAGATGTCGTGCAGCGACATGCCGCCCCGCTTCGAAATGAAAGAGGTATGCCTCCATTATTATCCGCTCATAACTTTTGTGTCTCCCCTTCAGAAATAGTGTACGCACTGGAGAAGCTGGGCACAAAGGTGCAATGGCCGCAGAAAATGAAATCAGATCCTAGTGCAAGGAGGTCGAACGTCCTATGCGAATTCCCTCAGGAAAGAGGACACAAGACCGAAGATTGCATAGGTCTACGACAGGAAGTGGTCAGAATGCTGAACCAGGGATACCTGAAGGAGCTGCTCAGTGATAAAGGAAGGGCTAATTTTGCCAGAGGACCCAAAGCCACCTTCTCCAGCACGCACCATACAGATGATCGTGGGTGGCGGCGACGACTCGGCAATCAACCATGTGAAGTTCACCACCACACACAAGTTGAAGCGCACGATCGCTCACAAACGGTATGATGACTTCGAAGATAGTATCACCTTCGATAAGTCTGATGCCGACGATTTGTCTTTCCCTCATTACGATGCTTTAGTCATAACTTTACGCATTGCTGATACTGATGTGAAAAGAATCATGATAGACGACGTAAGCGGCGCGTGTATTATCCACCCAAGAGTCCTCATGCAAATGAGGCTCGAAGATAAGGTAATACCACGTTGCATAATGCTAACGGGTTTTAACAATGCAGTAGAGCAAACCTCCGGAGAAATATCACTGCCAGTTTTGGCGGGAGGAGTCACGCTGGAAACCACATTCCAGATCATGAACCAGGAAACGGCTTACAACGTCATCATAGGGCGTCCATGGATACACGCCATGCGAGCCATTCCCTCGAGTCTCTATCAGGTAATCAAATTTCCCACCCCGTAGGGGATATTCAGCATTCGAGGTGAGCCACGTACCGCCCAAGAATGTTACCGGATCGCCCAAGACTGCACCCATACCAAGCAGCTGAAAGGAGCAAGCGCGGAAGCATAGCAATCAGCCATGTCGGGAACTAAAATCAACCTGACGACAGAGGTCATTAGGAACCCAGATGTCGTAGAAGCTTGCAAAGCGACAGTCGAGGATCTTGACCCGGTCCAACTAGACAACACCGATAGTTCCAAAAGAGCCTACATCGGGCACAACCTCTCCGACCCAGGTAAGTACCATGAATTCTTAACTAACCATGCAGATTTATTTGCCTTCTCCCATTCAGATATGCCGAGGATCCCAAAAGACATCGCCACTTACAAGCTGAATATCGACCCACTTTATCCGCCCGTACGGCAGATAAGGAGGAAATTCAACGCCGCAATCAACAAGGCAGTCAGTGAAGAGGTAGATAAATTACTAGCCAATGGTTCCATCAGAGAATCGAAATAACCCCAATGGGTCGGCAGCGTGGTCATGGTTAAAAAGAAAAGTGGGAAATGGAGAATGTGCGTAGGTTTCACCGACCTAAACAAGGCATGCCCAAAGGACTCCTTCCCATTGCCCCATATCGACCAACTGATAGATGCAACAGCAGGGCACGAACTGCTAAGTTTCTTGGACGCCTACTCTGGCTATAACCAAATCCTGATGGCCGAAGAGGACCAAAAAAAGACAACTTTCATCACCCATCAAGGGACGTACTGCTATAAAGTGATGCCCTTCGGGCTCAAAAATGGGGGTGCAATGTACCAGAGGTTGGTCACCAAGATGTTCAAAGAACAACTCGGTAAGACAATGGAGGTCTACATCGACGACATGTTAGTAAAGTCGGCAAAGAAAGAGGACCATATTGACCATTTAAAGCAAGCCTTCGAGATACTGAGGCAGTATGGGATGAAGTTGAACCCAGAAAAATGCGCCTTCGGCATGGCCTCGGGGAAATTTCTGGGCTTTCTCGTATCACAGCGAGGTATCGAAGTCAACCCAGACCAGATCAAGGCCATAGACACAATACCCAAGATTCTGAATAGCAAGAAGCAGGTACAGAAACTAACGGGGTGAATAGCCGCTTTATCAAGGTTCATCTCACGGTCCTCGGACAGATGCTACAAATTCTTCAGTGTGCTGAGGAAAGATCGTGGGCTGCGATGGGACGAGGAATGCATCGAGGCACTAAGGAAATTGAAGGCATATCTATCTTCGCCACCACTACTCGTCAAAGCAGATCCAAGCGAGTGCCTACTCGTGTACCTGGCGGTGTTCGAAGTCGCTGTTAGCGCCGTCTTGTTCCGCGAAAACAAAGGTACGCAATCCCCTATTTATTATATCAGCAAAACTTTAATAGATGCCGAGACGAGGTACTCGCACCTCAAAAAATTGGCTTTAGCATTAGTCGTAGCTTCACGAAAGCTCAGACCTTATTTTTAATGCCATCCCACAAATGTAATAACAACCTCCCCCCTGAGGGGCATCCTACATAAACCCGAGCTCTCGGGCAGGCTCGCCAAATGGGCCATAGAGCTTAGCGAGCATGACATAACCTACCACCCAAGAACCGCCATCAAGTCGCAGGTGCTCGCCGACTTCGTTGCCGACTTCAGTACAGGGATATTGCCAGAGGTGGAACAAGAGGCCCTCCGCGCCTCTGCTCACACCGACCTCTGGACCCTCTACACTGATGGCGCTGCGAACGCCTCGGGATCGGGACTGGGACTCATCCTCGAAGTCCACACGGGCGAAGTAATTTGCCAGTCCATACGATGCCCCGAGATGACTAACAACGAGGCCGAGTATGAGGCTGTGATTGCAGGCATGAAACTAGCCATCAAATACGGAGCCCGTCGACTCATCCTCCACTGCGACTCTCAACTCGTCGTAAATTAAGTCGTCGGGACTTACCAAATCAAAGAGCAAAGGCTACAAAAATATCAGTCAGAAATCCATAAGCTGATGCCTGAGTTCGACGAATGTCGCTTCGAGCAAATTCCCAGGGCACAAAACGTCGAGGCAGATAGCCTAGCCAAACTAGCCGCAACCACCAAAAATATCAACAAAGAAAATGTGGTCACTCTCCTCCATTCGGTCGTCGACCACGTCGAGGTATTCCCTTTAAACTTGACTTGGGACTGGCGCAACCAGTTCGTATCCTACCTGCAGGACGGAACACTCCCACGCGACAAAAAGGAAGCCAAGAAACTCCGGGTGCAAGCTCCTCGATATAGCCTGATAAATCACGACCTCTACAAGAGAATGTTCGGTGGTCCCCTTGCTAAGTGCCTCGGGCCACATCAAACGAGGCAAGTATTAGAAGAGGTGCACGAAGGCCATTGTGGCGCCCATACAGGGAACCGTGCCCTTGTCCAATGCCTCATCCGCGCTGGTTATTACTGGCCTACCATGAAGAAAGAGGCAGCAGATTATGTCTGAAGATGCGAGCAGTGCCAAAAGTACGCCCCCATGATACACCAGGCGGGGGAACTTCTCCATTCAGTCACCTCGCCATGGCCCTTCATAAAGTGGGGGATGGATATAACCGGCCCCCTACCGGTAGGACGAGGAAAGGTACGCTTTCTGTTAGTTTTAACTGACTATTTTTTTAAATGGGTGGAAGCAGGTGCGTACGCACAAATACGCGAGCAAGAGGTCATCGCCTTTATATGGAAAAATATCATATGCCGTTTCGGCATCCCCAAAGAAATCAGCCGCGACAATGGGCCCCAGTTCATCGGTAGAAAAACAACCGAGTTCTTCGAGAAATGGCACATCAAGCGGATACTCTCCACTCTGTATCATCCCGCCGCTAACGGCCAAGCCGAGTCTTCCAATAAAATAATATTAAACATACCGAAAAAGAAGCTCGAAGAAGCCAAAGGGCTATGGCCTGAATTACTACCCGAAGTATTATGGGCATACCGGACTACGCCCAAGTCCAGTACGGGAGAAACACCGTACTCACTGGTCTACGGGACCGATGCAGTCATAGCCGTCGAGATCGGAGAACCAAGCCGGAGATACTCCCATACCAGCGAAGCAGACAACGAAGAAAGCAGGTTACAAGACCTAGACGAAGCCGAAGAACGAAGAGACATGGCCCATATAAGAATGACAGCCCAAAAACAACAGGCAGAAAGATATTACAACAAGAAAGCCAAAGTAAGACCGCTCAAGGTCGGCGACTACGTCCTCAAGGCCAAAACACTGCATCGAAAGACCCGAACGAGGGAAAATTGGGGACCAACTGGGACGGACCATACAAAATCATAGCAGCAGCAAACAAAAGAGCGTTCCAACTCGAAACGATGGATGGAAAACCACTCCAAAACAATTGGAACGTCGCCCACCTCAAATACTTCCACTTCTGAAAGGCATCTCCTAAGTCGTACTCTTTTTCCCTGGCCTGAGTTTTGTCCCAATTGGGTTTTCTCGGGGAGGTTTTTAACGAGGCGGCGAAGGGGATACCCGGTGGAACTAAAGCGCAGGTTCACCATATCGGCCAACCGACACGGCCCGCATGACAATATAGTGAAGGGACTACTCTAGTTATTCTCCATCGTATGAACAGAACTCTCCATTGTATGAACGAAACTCTCCATCGTATGAACAGAACTATCCATTGTATGAACAGGATTCTCCATTGTATGAACATAATTCTCCATTGAATAAACAAAGATCTCCATTACACGAACAAGAGTTAATCTCCATTCCTCGACAGATACTACTTCAACGACAGTCGAAGTAACATCCTAATGGCCAAGGCCATCGACATCAGTTCGACCTCGTTTGAACCTCGACGGATACTACTTCGACGATAGTCGAAGTAACATCCTAATGGCTAAGGCCATCGACATCAGGTCGACCTCGTTCGAACCTCGACGGATACTACTTCAATGACAGTCGAAGTAACATCATAATGGCTAAGGCCATCGACATCAGTTCGACCTCGTTCGAACCTTGACAAATACTATTTCGATGACAGTCGAAGTAACATCCTAATGGCTAAGGCCATCGACATCAGTTCGACCTTGTTCGAACCTCGACGGATACTACTTCGACGACAGTCGAAGTAACATCCTAATGGCCAAGGCCATCGATATCAGTTCGACATCAGTTCGACCTCGTTCGAACCTCGACGGATACTGCTTCGACGACAGTCAAAGTAACATCCTAATGGCTAAGGCCATCTACATCAGTTCGACCTCGTTCGAACCACGACGAACACTACTTCGACGACAGTCGAAGTAACATCCTAATAGCCAAGTCCATCGACATCAGTTCGACCTCGTTCGAACCTCGACGGATACTGCTTCGACTATAGTCGAAGTAACATCCTAATGGCTAAGGCCATCTACATCAGTTCGACCTCATTCGAACCATGACGGACATTACTTCGACGACAGTCGAAGTAACATCCTAATGGCTAAGGCCATCGACATCAGTTCGACCTCGCTCGAACCGCGACGGATACTACTTCGACGACAATCGAAGTAACATCCTAATAGCTAAGGCCATCGACATCGGTTCGACCTCGTTCGAACCACAACGGGTATTACTTCAACGACAGCCGAAGCAATACCCTGAGAGCCAAGGTCATCGACATCGGTTCGACCTCGTTCAAACCACGGCATGACCATTCGACGAACGACAAAAACAACCTCTACGGAGGCTAAACATTACAACAAACGTACGAAGCAGCAAAAGTAAAAATTATATTACAACAAAAATATATTTACATTCGCCCCCGCGGACGAGTCCCCATACACTATACAAGCCCAAAATTTACATTACAAGTTCATAGCTGCCCGTCACCCCCTGGGAGGTAAGCGTCATTGTACCAGGAACTGGAGTCGAGGTGGTTAACGTCTTCGGAAGCAGGCCCCTCCCCATCGGGAGAGTCGGGGTAATAATCGTAGGCTTCACGAGCAGTGCGAGCCTCATTTCTCCGTGCCTGGACTTCTTCCTCGGTCGCCCGGCCCGCAGCATGAAGCTCACTATACACGTCGAGCTTAGCCTCCGCAAAAATCCACATTTCATGCGCACTACGACGCGCACTCTGATCAGGCGAGGGACGGGATATGGAAGGCTGAGAAAACCTATTGATCTCCGCCATCCTGGCGTCGAGTTCGGCAGTCAGATCCGCCACCCTCCGTTGCAGGTCGACGTTCTCCGCCGCCACCCCACGGCTCAACTCAAGCTCATCATCTTTTGCCCTGAGGAGCTCCTCTAACTCACTATTACGGGCCATGGCCCTCATCGGCTCGCTATCCGCCTCCTCCAGCTCAGCTTCCCTGCGTTCCGACTGGGATTGCCCCTGTTCGACCGCCGCTCGATGCTTAGAGCGGTACTTCCAATACTTTTTTAACATCTTTTTGTAGAGGGCCGTCCGTTTTTGCTCATGGCGTCCTCTCTCCACCTCCAAAACAAGGGTCTGAAAAAGAAGAGAGAAAGCAGAAATAAGCACGCCTCAAGTCAGTCTAACGATACGCGGAAGGGAGAAAGGGAATAAAGATTACCTGCAAAGCCATGCTAGAAACCCTTCGGGATAGCTCCGCGTCATCCACCGTACTGAGCACCTTGCTCTCAGAGGCGACGCACAACAGGGTAAGGGCCGAAGTAGCCTGCTCGTTGTTCGACAGCAAATTGTAAGCCGCCGAAATCGTAATACGACGGTCGGAGCCATCCGTCGTCATCTCCACGTGGGTAAGTCCACCCACGAACTCGTCAACATCCCTCTGAGCAATGTCAGAGTCCGATTTCTCCGCTTCATCGCCAGGCCCCTCAACGTTGGTCGATGACCCTCCCTCGACGGTACGCGTGGAACTAGCGCCGGGAACGACACTCTTCTGTTGAGCCGACCTCCCCGAAAGAATTGCGTCGGCCATGAATGAAGGTCTGTGCATCGGTCGAGGCACCTCACTCCCCCGGGCTTCGGTAGCCACCCCCTTGCCTTTCTCAAGCCTCCTCCGTTTTCTTTCTGGCGATTCCTTGCCATCGGGGGATTCATCCACGGATTGCAGAGCCGGCGCCAATGATGCCGACTCCCACATAACCATAGTCGTGGATGTAGCCCCCTGTAAAGGAGCTGGAGAGAGATGCCCTCGGACAGGCTCAACCAATATATCTTGCGCGTCCGAAGCACGTCAGATCGTTTGGAAATAGGGACTGCCGCCCTCTTCCTCGAAGCGCCTCGACCTGTCGCCATAAAAAGGAGTGAGCGGGGTCGCAAACTTTACAAAGCAAAAACCAGAAATCTACCTGAAGAGACTTTGGGGCCATAACGTTGCATAAAGGAAGGCCAAGTGCGGGTCTCTTCCGCGTAGGGTAGCAAGCCGACAACCCATCTCCTGAGATTGGCAACGGGCCGGGGCGGATTAGCCATAGCTGCAATACAAAGGTTATAATTGCAACGGTCACAAGCGACAAGGAATGTAACAAACTGCGATACTTACGTTTCGAATTCCACCTCTCTGGGAATACGGCGGGATTGGAGACCAAGTGCTCGGTCCTAACGAAAAAATAATTGCGCCAAAACCCACGACTCGCTCGGTCGTCGGTTTTGACCACCAATCCTTTCGTACCACGGCCTCGCAGACGTACCATGGTTCCTCTTAAATAGCAGGCACAGAAGATTTGTAGGAGGTGAAGTGTTACGCCTTGCAGTATTACGTCGATGTTATGCTCTGCAGTAATATATTACGATGATGTTACCCTCTGCAGTAATATATTACGATTGATGTTACATCCTGCAGTATTAAGTTACGACAGTGTTGTACCCGACAGTATTACATTACGGTGATGTTATGCTTCGCAGTAATAAGTTACGACGATGTTGCACCCTGCAGTATTTTACGTTGAATTTGTCGTAAGGTAATTGATATCAGTCCAAGAAAAAGATTATTTGGGGATTATAAGGATTATGCTATTTCACAAGTGATTAGTAAATTCATGAAGGTGAAAGGGGAAGCAAGTCTAAGAAAATTAATTTTGTCAAAGTTTGGCATTATGGGATAAAATACGACCCGAACTAAAATACCCGATATTTATGGACTAGTGCCATACAAGGTACTACATGGCCATGATAGTAAGGTGTACAATGTATGTTAAAAGAGAGTAGTATTTAATTAAGTTGGGACAATTGTCAAATTATGCGGGTAATTGGTTAATTACCGAATAACGGGACATTACCCGACTAACTAATAAGTGGATAAAAACTTAATAATTATCCCCCCAATCACGTGGCAAGAAGCCACCAAGACAAGAAGTGACTAAGTAGTCACTTATGCCTAGGTGGCAACCTAGGGATAATTGAAAATGGATGACTAACCAAGTATCTGCTAAAATCTAAAATGAGTCAAAATGAATCCAAAACAATATTGTTCATTCCAAAACTTCAAAGAACAGAAACGTTGTTCCTTTCAGATTCTCAAGGAACCACAAAGGAAAATTTCCTCTCAAAGACTCAAGGAAACAAGAAACGTTTTCTTCATTCCAAAATTGGAAACAGAAAAAATTTTCGTCCAAATTCTTGCCAAGATTTCAATTGAAATTTCAAAGTTCAACAATTAAGATTTAATTCCATTTCTGTCTTCAATACACATAACGTGAGAAGCAGAACAAATTCGTCCAAGATTTCAAGGAATGCAAGTGTAAATTTCGCAGAAACGGGTATGTTAAGGCCCTCCCTTCTTTCTTTTGGCATGGTCCAAATTATACTGAAGAAACGAGCAAATACACAGTTTCTATAAATTACTCTGTTCATAGAAATAGTAGGGGTGTCTATATTCTTGATTCCCCATGAGAATTATTATTATCTTCTGTTCATGGGTCTTAGAATGATACACAGTTGAAAAAGTTTATCCGGAAGGAATATCGAGATTATTATGTATTTTTCATGCATTTCACTCATTTATACATGTGCATTGACCCATGACCAGATGGCGTTATATACGCGTATATATTTAAATATATGTATATGGGATATGGGAAAAGGTTACGGCGTTATATACGCACCACCACCTGATCAGCTGGTATATGATGATGATGTTGCCCACAGTGGCTGAAATATGATTCAAACGGCGTTATATACGCGTATATATGTATGTATATATATGTATATGGGATATGGGGAAGGTTATAGCGTTATATACGCACCACCACCTGATTAGCTGGTATATGTTGATGATTTGCCCTTGTGGCCGATATGATATGATGGGATGCCCTCAGAGGCTGATGATGTTATGAAACATGTACCTATGCACGACATGACATTCATACGCATATGCATGACGCTAAAAGTATTTTTATGATTTACAGAGTTATTCAGACTTACAGGTTGAGTCAATTACTCTATTTTTCTTCTATGTCTGTTATGTACTTATTTATGTGCCTTACATACTCGGTACATTTTTTGTACTGACATTCCTTTTTCCTGGGGATGCTGCGTTTCATGCCCGCAGGTCCCGAATCCGATAGACAGGTCGAGAGCCCTCCAAGTAGGCTATCAGCTCAGCGGAAGATGTTGGTGCGCTCCATTTGCTTCGGAGTTGCTTGTTTGGTTAGTATGATTTAGACGTGTATTGTTTGGTATGGCGGGACTCTGTCCCGACCTTTATGACATTTATGTACTCTTAGAGGCTTGTAGACATATGTCGTGTACGTGAAAGATTGTATTGCCTTGTCGGCCTATGTTTTGAGTTTATAAATGATTATGTTGGCCCATTAGGCCCGTATGTCATGTGTATATGATGATGTCATAAGAAAGATGTGTTACGTTGGTACTCGGTTAAGTAAGATACCGGGTGCTCGTCGCGGCCCATCGGTTTGGGTCGTGACAAAAGTGGTATCAGAGCCGTTCTGTCCTAGGGAGCCTACAAGCCGTGTCTAGTAGAGTCTTGTTTATGGGTGTGTCGTGCACCACACTTATAGGCAGGAGGCTACAGGGAATTTAGGACTGTCATTCTTTCTTCTTACTCTAGATCGTGTGGTAGAGCTCACTTATAAGAATTCTAATTCCGAACATCTATTTTATTCATAATAAGACGATGTCTACGTTCAGAAAGATGATCGATAAGAGATATAGCTGTGGAAGTGTCGAATTAGAGGAATTCGATTTCGCTTCTTGCTTATGATGAGTAAATGCGAGGTCTTCAGCAGATCATGCGTGTATTAAAAGGTGCACAGTTTTTGATAAGGAGCTTTTAGAAAAGAATACTTATCCACTCCACGGTAAAAAGGAATAATGGAATCGGAAGTTAGCCATTAGTTGCACCAAGTAAAAGAAGCAAGGTGAAGAAGGGTACAAGGTATCCAATTAATAAAGATTATCGATATTTACCATTCAGGAAGGGAGATATAAGCATTTTGAATTACCTTCAGCAGCAATAGATGTACGTACAATCGGCCACACCTATTTCAGTCATGCCCTATGGGAGCTAACAGATATGGTTTAAGAGAAGGACAACACAGTAGGATTCGGCTGGGGTTACAGTAAACCAAAATGGTGAATGGATTGTTTATGTTAGTTGACATTTCCAAAGGATATGGCAAGTGTTCTAGTAGATCTCCTCGTGAGACACCTAGATGGTGCACCCTAAAATATTAAAGCTAGATATGAGCACTGGAAACCTTGAAGGAATAAATATTTCCTTAGTATGGCTCCCGCCCCCAGTAAAGAAAGAATGTTAGGCAATTGAAAGAGCCAAGGGATGAAGCAAGGGGAGCCAAAAGCAAAAGAATGTTTTGTTCGAGTTTTCAGAGCAAAGCAGTAGACATAGATAATTAGTAAGCAAAAGAATGTTTTGTTCGAGTTTTCAGAGCAAAGCACTAGACATAGATAATTAGTGGGAGATAAGAAGAGAGTTAATGAAACATTATGAGTGAGATATGATACACGGATTATAATGGTAGGTCAAAAAAATGATGACAGTATTACAGAATTTACAGTCAAGTGAAGAGAAAGACAAAAAGATGACAGGCCTTGAGACAATAAAAGAATATAGGCCATAAAGTCATATCCTCATTTCGAGAAATAAGTTCGCAACTCTAGCGCGATTACCAAGAGGAAAGGTTAGACCCTAGAGTAATAGAAATTAATATGGACTGGTGAACAAGATAAACTAAATATGAATTAGGAACTGAGTGATTTGATAATAGTCAGCATCATGAGAATTTCAGATCGTGTTCCGACAATAATAGGACGGACAACAGAAGAAGATTCATGAGAAATTCAGAGAATGGCCATTTAGGAAGATGCTTCCCTAGAGCAATCAATGTTAGCAAAGTTAAGCTTAAGGGACTGTACGTACCAGTTACATTAAGCGTCACCCTCGCGAGTAAGGGAATGTGTCATCCTTGGTACAGAAGGATTGCCGCAAGGCGAGTAAGGATCATTGATGTCGAGAAATGATGCCAAAGATGAAGAGGTAAAACATCTATAGGTAGATCCTCGTGGCTTCAGCTCTTAGTACACACCTAAAAGGGGGAATATGGAGTGATGTGACATTAAGTCAGAATTAAGTGGTTCTAGTGACTATGGAATAGTAAAGGAAGAATGCGATAAATGAAAGAGGAATGAGATGACACTTATCCAAATCTTACAGGTACGCTAAGATTCAAGAATATTGTGCAAGCACGACGTCAAGGAGAGGAAGTAAGGGTTCCTGCCCGGGATGTTATTGATAGATAAGGAGCCAGTACGTGAGGTAAGTTAAGATAAGGAAATAACCCAAGAAAGATCATGTGGAATATGGATATGAGAATGGGCCGACGAGTAGTTAGTAGTTGATTCAGGAAGAGCCTAGTCATGAATAGACAAGAAGTTACAGACAAATCAGCGGATCATGCAAGATAAATGTAGTAAACCCCAACATGGAGAATTCAGCCTCGCAGTAATGTCATTATAATACTTGAGATGTATTCAAATAGGAGTCGGGGTAGTTAAAGGTACCGTATGAGTGTTACGGGGATAAAAGAAAGTGCCATTGGGAAGGCAATCAAAATATCAGTTCAGAAACAACCCTACGAGCACAAGGGCACGGATGTAAGCAACTACGAATGATTGTAGGAAGGACATCAAAAGGTCCGTAATAGGCTCACAGCTTTACGAGAGTCAAGGGTTCTCCCTAAGTACTACAACGAAAGACTATATGAGGAAATAAGGAAGGAGGCTTCAACCTAAGCACAACGACCTAAAGAGGAAATGGTCGTGTAACAACAATCTCGCAACAACATTGTAAGCATTCCAAAGGAAAATGGCACCTACCGTGGCTAATGAACGGGAAGTAAGAATTAAAAGTAATATTCGATATCATATGAGTTGTATGAAAACTCTGGCAAGTGTGGGCACTAAGATAAGCTAAGTATGGACGCAACAAGGGGACAGAAAGACCAGGAAAAGTAATAGCTTACGTTGAAGGAAAGCTAAGATGGAACGAAAGAATTATTCGATCAATGATCCAGAGTTAGTACGTTATGGATACACTTAAGATTTTGAAGCATTATCCAGCCAGCATATTTGTTGACAATCATACAACCATAGAAGACTTCGGTATAAGTTAAAAGAAAGAATTGAGCCCAGGGTATAGACAAAGGATTGAATTGTTAGAAGATTGTGTCATGGATATTCCATAACGCCCATGAAAGGCTAAGGTAATAACTGATACCATAAGCCACAGATTGGAAGGTAGCTTAAGCCTACGTAAAGGCCGATCAGAAGGAGGAGGAAATTAAAGAGTTACACCACCCAGGTAAATCAGGAGTTTGATTATTGGACCCAGAAAAATAGAAACATCGTGATCGAGAACATTGTAGGATCTCCCTTAAAATCAAAGATACGAGATGGATAATACTATGACCATAATCTATAATGGCTCTACAAGAAAGCCGATTAGAAAAAGTACCAGCCTTACAAGAAGTCAGTATAAAGCTCTCACTACATTGTATATACACCAGAGGTGCAAGTATTATAATAGAACTTCAAGTTGTGAATATAAATTATACATATGTAGAGGGAAGGCTATGAAAGAGATAGAAGATGTGATGTGAGGCTTTAAGAAAAGTAAAATAAAGGTGAATAATGTACGAGACACTTAGAAGCAGAAGGCTGAGAACATTCCATATTTGGGATGGAAGGCTAGAAGCGCGGGGATTCAATCCAGGAATGATAGCAGCAATGTCAGTAGCATACCTTCCAGCCTATGGTCTAGGTATTGAAAAGCCTGATTATGAGAGTAAAGAATAGTTAGAGACGATGTGATGTCTCGCTTGATGTTCCAGAATAACATAAGAAAATCTATGGTGCAAGCAAGTTGAAGGAAAGTTTATAAATGGATATGTATAGGTCGCAAGCTAAAGTATGGTAGAGCGATAAAATTCTAAGGAAGCATGAGTAAGGATGAAGAAAGGCAAGTGAAAAGGTGACGAGAATGGATAAGTCTTTAGGATTAAGCCCATGAAAACAAGAAGAGCAGACAGTTTCTCTATGTTATACAAAGCTCGCTATAGCTTTAATGAACTCAAAAGAGTCTAAGATTAATAGCATTTAGAAGGAATTAAATGTTGACCTGGTAATAAAATGAGGGTATAATTGTGATCAGATACATGATGACATTGGGCCTTCGTTTGAATAATGATTTGAAAAAAAAGGAGAAGAGAAGGAGAAAAGATTTCGCTGGCAGCATGAAATTAGAATACCCCCATAAGGTGAATCACATTAAGACACTATGAAATACGATTATGAGAATCACTTCGAATATTCCATGAGGTAACGTAAGCCCTAGGGGCAAAGTATTACGTAAGAAGTTTCAAGTTATCAGTGGTATATTGTAGATCAATATTGAGGTAAATCAACAATAGATGGACAAAAGTCACAAAGTACGAGATGAAATTGGGTCGTCATTCTAAAGATGAGCAGTAATGAGGAAGCATTAAAGGACTTAAATTTATACATATGGAATAAGCAACGAGAGTAAGATGGGATTTGGTAGCAGACCTCAGCAACGATAAATTAAAGTAAGAGTTATGGCAGTAAATTCATACAGATGGCTAAACGGACCTATGCGATGAGATATAGAAATATTCGTGAATTCAACAAAGTACCGAGCAAAGAACTTCAGTATAATCATATATGCCCAAAGGGACATCTTATCAAGCTCTACATATGAATCCTAGAGATTGGGAACACTTACAAGGTCAAAATTGTACAGGCTGCATGATGAAAGGTAGTAATAGTTACGAGATTGAAAAGATTCCGACTACAAGTTGTGGTGTGAGAAGGAGGCCTAAAGGGGGAATGCCCTGGACTTTGGACTTATTAACAGAACAGTCAACTAGATGGCAAGGGAAATTGTAAAGTATTCAGAAGATATAAGTTATAAAAATGATAAGTGCATCAGTCAACATTCGAGGACGAATGTTCCAAAGGGGGGAATAATGTTACGCCTCGCAGTATTACGTCGATGTTATGCTCTGCAGTAATATATTACGATGATGTTACCCTCTGCAGTAATATATTACGATTGATGTTACGTCCTGCAGTATTAAGTTACGACAGTGTTGTACCCGACAGTATTATATTACGGTGATGTTACGCTTCGCAGTAATAAGTTACGACGATGTTGCACCCTACAGTATTTTACGTTGAATTTGTCGTAAGGTAATTGATATCAGTCCAAGAAAAAGATTATTTGGGGATTATAAGGATTATGCTATTTCACAAGTGATTAGTAAATTCATGAAAGTGAAAGGGGAGCAAGTCTAAGAAAATTAATTTTGTCAAAGTTTGGCATTATGGGATAAAATACAACCCGAACTAAAATACTCGATATTTATGGACTAGTGCCATACAAGGTACTACATGGCCATGATAGTAAGGTGTACAATGTATGTTAAAAGAGAGTAATATTTAAATAAGTTGCGATAATTTTTAAATTATACGGGTAATGGATTAATTACCGAATAACGGGACATTACCCGATTAACTAATAAGTGGATAAAAACTTAATAATTATCCCCCAATCACGTGGCAAGAAGCCACCAAGACAAGAAGTGGCTAAGTAGTCACTTATGCCTAGGTGGCAACCTAGGGATAATTGAAAATGGATGACTAACCAAGTATCTGCTAAAACCTAAAATGAGTCAAAATGAATCCAAAACAATATTGTTCATTCCAAAACTTCAAAGAACAGAAACATTGTTCCTTTCAGATTCTCAAGGAACCACAAAGGAAAATTTCCTCTCAAAGACTCAAGGAAACAAGAAACGTTTTCTTCATTCCAAAATTGGAAACAGAAGAAATTTTCGTCCAAATTCTTGCCAAGATTTCAATTGAAATTTCAAAGTTCAACAATTAAGATTTAATTCCATTTCTGTCTTCAATACACATAACGTGAGAAGCAGAACAAATTCGTCCAAGATTTCAAGGAATGCAAGTGTAAATTTTGCAGAAACGGGTATGTTAAGCCCTCCCTTCTTTCTTTTGGCATGGTCCAAATTATACTGAAGAAACGAGCAAATACACAGTTTCTATAAATTACTCTGTTCATAGAAATAGTAGGGGTGTCTATATTCTTGATTCCCCATGAGAATTATTATTATCTTCTGTTCATGGGTCTTAGAATGATACGCAGTTGAAAAAGTTTATTCGGAAGGAATATCGAGATTATTATGTATTTTTCATGCATTTCACTCATTTATACATGTGCATTGACCCATGACCAGATGGCGTTATATACGCGTATATATGTAAATATATGTATATGGGATATGGGAAAAGGTTACGGCGTTATATACGCACCACCACCTGATCAGCTGGTATATGATGATGATGTTGCCCACAGTGGCTGAAATATGATTCAAACGGCGTTATATACGCGTATATATGTATGTATATATATGTATATGGGATATGGGGAAGGTTGTGGCGTTATATACGCACCACCACCTGATCAGCTAGTATACGTTGATGATTTTCCCACAGTGGCCGATATGATATGATGGGATGCCCTCAGAGGCTGATGATGTTATGAAACATGTACCTATGCACGACATGACATTCATACGCATATGCATGACGCTAAAAGTATTTTTATGATTTACAGAGTTATTCAGACTTACAGGTTGAGTCAATTACTCTATATTTCTTCTATGTCTGTTATGTACTTATTTATGTGCCTTACATACTCGGTACATTTTTCATACTGACGTCCCTTTTTCCTGGGGACGCTGCGTTTCATGCCCGCAGGTCCCGAATTCGATAGACAGGTCGAGAGCCCTCCAAGTAGGCTATCAGCTCAGCGAAAGATCTTGGTGCGCTCCATTTGCTTCGGAGTTGCTTGTTTGGTTAGTATGATTTAGACGTGTATTGTTTGGTATGGCGGGACTCTGTCCCGACCTTTATGACATTTATGTACTTTTAGAGGCTTGTAGACATATGTCGTGTACGTGAAAGATTGTATTGCCTTGTCGGCCTATGTTTTGAGTTTATAAATGATTATGTTGGCCCATTAGGTCCGTATATCACGTGTATATGATGATGTAATAAGAAAGATGCGTTACGTTGGTACTCGGTTGAGTAAGGTACCGGGTGCCCGTCGCGGCCCATCGGTTTGGGTCGTGACATGATGGACCGTGACTTCAC
This sequence comes from Nicotiana attenuata, assembly GCF_001879085.1. NCBI lineage: Eukaryota > Viridiplantae > Streptophyta > Magnoliopsida > Solanales > Solanaceae > Nicotiana > Nicotiana attenuata. Next base: position 637,921 of record NW_017670271.1, read on the forward strand.
ATCCGGCCAACTCCGCGTACTTAGTCAGTAGCCGAATCACCTTCAGAGTGTACGACGTAAGTTGAGCCGGACAGATATTATAGAACCGACAAAACTCCTCTGCAAAGGGGAAAAGAGGGAGGCTGTAACCAATCGAAAATGGGTACTCATAAAAAGTGCAATACTCCGACCTATGAACATCCACATGATCCCTCCCCGCCGGAATCATCTCTACGTAAACGGGTATGCCGTACTTCACACGGAGGTCATCCAAGTAATTTTGCAACGACTCGGAAAACTTTGGAGCCGGAATGGGAAAGTCCTTACTAAAATCACTTCGAGATAAGGTACATTGTGGCAGCAACGCCTCCACAATAAGAGGACTAATGTCCTCTTCCTCCTCCGCCCTTCCACCATCGGAAGGTGGCAGCACGTTCAACGGGGCAGCCGTCGGGATCCTCTCGTCGCTTCGGCGAGGTTTAGGCATGATCTCGATGAAGAAAAGGTTATGCACAACACCACAAAGGAAAGGAAGATTTTCGATCAGGAGAAAATACACCAGAATATGGAAGTATACACTAAAAGGTTGGCATGTTTTTTCAAATGATCAAAGTCTGAATCAGGTTAAAACCTCCCCCTATTTATAGGGTTGGGAGGCGCCAGAATCGAAGAGGCAAAATTCGAACCAGCGCGGGAAACCAAGCGCCAGAGCTGTCGATTTCCTGCCTCGAGAATGCGCGTAATGATGACGCCTGCAGACGCTGACATCACATGGGGAAAGGCGTTACGTTTCGATGATCTGAAGTCATGATGACCGTCTCATACCTGTCGCGTCACGGTCCTTTGATAAGGTCAAACTCTCCCAAAACGAAGGTATCTATTCCGCCCATCGAGAACGCATCTAGCTGCGACCCCGACGAGCGGATGGACTAACTACATGGGGTCGAATTTGACTGATCACGCCCCTAAGCCAGCACGATCGTCCGTACATATGTGAGTCTGGTTAAAAGGACGACTTGGGGACAACGCGAGGGACGACCTCATGACCACGTCGGCCCCTCTATAGCGTGTACTTTATTTTTGTTTCTTAAATATTTAAATAAAGACCCTTCGCTATATAAAGGGGGTCTGAGCTGTGTAAAAGGCATTCGATTGATTATTGATAATACAAGATCTCTCTAATATTCTCTCTCTCTCTCTCTTCTCTCTAACATTATCTCTCTCATCTCTCTAAGATTATCATCTTCTTCCTCCCCCCGATTTGTATTATTGATACACGAATCAATTACAAAGATCATCCTAGAGTCTATTATCTTTGATTACGAGTTACCCCTTCATCTATATTGATTGATTTGCTTAAAAAGTGTTCAACAACTTTTGAGTCAAACAATCCTATTTCTCTACCTCAATTTAATTGTTACGTTTGTTTTAAGTTGTAAACATGTTATCGACTACTTTTGAGCGTGGTACTTCACCAGAGTTATTCAAAATGTGAAATATAAGAGGTGTTATTAAATTACCAAAAAAGCTAATCTAGTATAGTAGTAATTAGTTAAGGCGTCTACAGACCAATTACACGGTAAATAAAGTTAAAAGGTCAAATACCTTCATTTCGACCTTCAAAGTGAATATAGATAGTTAATTTGTTAGAATTGAGTACTTACCAGGTTTATTTTTTCCAATTTAACCTCACAAAAAAAATGGCTCCTTTTTTTTTTGTGTGTGTGTTACTAGTCGTAAAACAGCAATGAGGAGAGGTGTGTTGCGACATGCATCATGCATCAATTAATATAGGACTTGAACATTATTTGTCTAAAACATGCAATAGTTTAAGGAACGATGCTTTGCACGAAATGGGCATATAGATGCGGTCCAATCTTCACAAAATCTATACTGAAATATTTCCCAAACAAGGTTAGTAAATTTATTCACCTCTACGTACAGACTGCATAATATTTATGTGTGGATGTCGAGCATTAGGATTGTAGATTAAAATGTAGTCGAGCGGTTTTCCTCTTTGTCCCGGTTTTCCCTCTTTGTACCGATGAGTATGATAGTATTTTGTCTAGCACTGCTAGCGATTTATGTTGTGTTTCACACTTTTGCATAATATTTGTGTTACTGCTTTTCCATTTATTTGTTGTCTCTCACGTTGCTGATATTATTTTTTTGGGTTTTGTTGTCACAGATCTATTGTCTCTGAGCCGAGTGTCTCCCGGAAACAGTCTGAGGGGGTAGGGGTAAGGTCGGGGCATTTGCATCTATACCCGCTTTTTAGGTCACATTTTAACTTGTACCCGCTTTGCAAAAAAAATTGCAAGCGTACCCACTTTTCCGCGTAACTTCAGCATACGGGCCTGAAGTAGCAAAGGCAATCACGCAAACTTCGGCATTCTAGTAGACGGGCCTGAAGTAGCAAAAATTGCTGAATCAAGTGTGCTGAAGTTTTTGTTTGTAATTGCTGAACTTAAGCATTCTAGTCCCGAAGTTTTGTTCTCTATTTGCTGATGTTTTTATTTGTAATTGCTGAACTTAAGCATTCTAGTAGCTGAAGTTTTGTGATGCTGAAGTTATTTAGTTCATTTGTAAAAATTTCAGCACTAAATAAGCTGAAGTTTTTTTGTCCTAGATTTATTAGTTTTGTCATAAATCTTTTTCAAAAACTTCAGCAGAAGATGCTGAAGTTATTTAGTTCATTTGTAAAAACTTCAGCACTAAATAAGCTGAAGTTTTTTTGTCCTGGATTCATTAATTTTGACATAAAGCTTTTTCAAAAACTTCAGCAGAAGATGCTGAAGTTATTTAGTTCATTTGTAAAAACTTCAGCACTATATAAGCTGAAATTTTTGAAAAGCTTTTCTAACATACTAGATAAATAATCAACTTATTCTTTCATAGTGTATTACTACTATAAAATAAGATTGCCAACAATATCTGAATCATAAATTTTGAAAACAATAAACGTGAAACGAACAAAATTATCATGAAAAGAATCACTAAGTGAAACTTCCCGTACGTGCAAATATTCACAAATTATTGTCTACTAACTTACGTAATTATTTATAATTTATTTTTAAATAATTTGATAAACATACTTATGGCAATCATCTCATGAACTGAAGTTTCATAGCAGCACCAACAGCAGCAGAAGAAAGAAGAAGAAGAAAACGAAGGAGGAGAAGGGAGAGGAGAAATTGGGCTGAACTTGTTTAAAAAGTGGGTACAAGTTAAAATTTTAATAAAAAATGGGTATAGGTTAAATGGGGGCGACCAAATAGGGCGCCTCGTGCAATTTTTACGATAAGGTCCGCGTACAGTCTACCCTTTCCAGACCCACTGGTGAAATTTTACAGGATTGTTGTCGTTGTTGTTATGTACGGAGTGCAGATAAAGTTAATTCCTTGGCCAAATCTCCAAGCAGGCTTATAAAAAATGTGATGCTTCCATATTGATGGTGTGAACTACATATATATGTAGAAATAATGTACTAGAGTGTGGGAATATAACTTTTTAACACATGTTTGATGATGGATATATTATATGTTTGGTACCGGATTTAATTAAAAGAAGACGGTGACAACCTCCTTGCTCTAGGAAAGAGAAGAAAAGGAGATATTTAGAGAATATTTGGTTTGCTTTGCATCAAAACAATTGTTTAAGCCCATCCATCTCCCGCAGCACCTTATATATTCCCTTCTACCTTTTACTGTCAGCAGCCATATAGGCTTCAGGTTTTCATCCACCATATATATCTATATATTCCATCAGTAGTTAGATACCAATATTATATTCCTTCCTAAATTAAAAGGGACCGGTTTTTCTGTTAGTATTATTTATACTTGGTAATGCAAAGTCAAAGATTTTTTTGTAACGTCCAATTTAATACTTGGTAATACTTGGTAGTTAACTGTATAGCAGCTTTGCCTACAAAAAGCACTCTTCTTTATGAATAATCTGATACAGAAAACACCTTCATCTTTCTTCTTCTTCAACTGATTTCTAGGTAATTGTTTTGTGCAAATTCCACGAGTGTACGTGTTTTGGAGGTGCTGTGGAACCTTGGGGAGCGACCGATCTTAACGATTTGCACCAGTTGAGCCGAAATCGTTTTCGCTGCTTGCCACGACACGGTATTTTCGATAAGTTGTTTCCTCTTGTTCTTGGTCAATATTATATACTCATTTTTCTTACATTTTCTATGTACTATTATTATTTTAAGGGTTCCTCCTGAATTCATTAGTAAATATATTTATTTTCTTTTCTTGAAAGAAAGAAAGAAACTTTAGAGAGTTAAACGCATATTTCGATTAGATAATCTATCGATGCATATGTAGGGGAGGGGGTAATTGGGAATATTACAACCTATACAAGTCCACAGTTTTGCTGCTTTAATAGAATCCATTTGCCAAGAGATTGGAACTTAAGGAAAAGATGCCTTCTCTTCGAGGAATATTTTACTCTCCCTTCTTTATTAGTGTGTACGTAATTGCTAGCTAGAATTCTCTATCTCTATATATATGATGTGAATATATATATACTACTCTAAGGAGCCTATTCACAATGGTTAATATACTTGAGAAACTATTTGGCTCTTTTGTCTCTGCCATCACTAGTTATTGTTTTTTACACTATCATCATCATCATCCTACTCCTCATCACCAAGGCAATCATAAACGCATCAACAAACACAACATGACTAAGGCTCGGCCCTTTTCTTTACAGGTTTCACTTTAAATCCATCTACCTAGGTTTTCCCCGTCTTTTACTTTTTACTTTTCCTTTCAACACAAGTCCTTTCGTTTTCTATTTGTCCAGTTTTTTTTTTTCTTGCATGTATATACACAGAATTGGAAGGTGGCAATGAGGGGGATCATTTAAAGGAAGATATGATGAACATAATAACTTAGCTTTCAGTAAAAAAATTATTTTATGGCCTTTTGAACCAGGGGCGGATTTATAGGCGGAATTATAGGGCATGTAAACATACGGTCTCTCCGTAAAATTAGATATTTTATATATATATATATATATATATATATATATATTAAAATTGGTGTAATATTAACTGTTAGCACCCATACTCCAAGAAGGTTGAATGGTGCACTTGCTTGAACTTGAGTTATTTATCGAGACGAATAAGGATCAATTCTTACTTGATACGTTTTTTTCATTTTCTTTTAGTAGTACACCCATATACTTAAAATAGATCCGCCTCTGTTTTGAACTGTACTCCCCTCACCTTGGGCTCAAATTTAGATGAAAAGGTGGTGTTGTTATACCCGGAACCAAGTCGAACCCAAAAGAACAAAAGGAATTAACTGCTAAAGGAATAAGAACAAACAAAAAGAAAGTGCACAATATCGGTCGTTATCCATAGTAGAACAGAGCAAAAGAAGATTTTTTAATTTATTGAGTTTTTATTTGCAGACGGTGGAACTCAAAGTAAGGATGTGTTGCACTGGCTGCGAAAGAGTTGTCAAAGATGCTGTCTTCAAGCTTAGAGGTACAAAAATTAAATTAAATGATCATCTAATAATTAGAAATCTGACGCTAGCTTTTATATACATAAATAAACTCCATATATACATATATATAGTAACTACTTGGTGGATATGCAGGGGTGGAGTCGGTGGAGGTTGAGTTGGAGATGGAGAAGGTGACAGTGGTAGGATATGTGGAACGAAATAAGGTACTAAAGGCAGTGAGAAGGGGAGGAAAGAAGGCAGAATTCTGGCCATATCCAAACCCACCCCTCTACTTCACATCCTCAAACAATTACTACAAAGATATGACGGCTGAGTACAAGGAGAGCTACAACTACTGGAGGCATGGCTATAATGTTGCTGAAAAGCACGGCAATCTTCCTGTTACTCATCGAGGTGATGATAAAGTCAGCAACTTGTTTAACGATGACAACGTCAATGCTTGCTGCCTCATGTGACCATCCCCGCCCTGTAAATATATATATATATACCTTTATTTTAGGATACTAATCAATTTCTAGCTATAAATGTGTAATGTACTGCCACTCTCTCTAGCTACTTAATTAAAGTATGCACGTGCTTATACTTTTCGCCCCTGCTTTCGCTATCCAAATATAACAATTGCCTTTACATTTAGGGGCTGATCAATTATTTCTCCTCTTTAATTTCAAAGCAAGCAGCCTATTCTGGTCAACAATTCGCATAATTTCACGGGCTACATATACGCAAACTGTCTTTTTTTTTTTTTTTTTGGGAGAAATCCAAAAATAGTCAGATTTACAAGTGGTCATTTAAAATAGCCATAGTTTCAAAAGTAATCGAAATTTAGCCACTTTTCATGTAAAGAAAAATCTGAACGAAAACTTGTTCAAAATCCCAAAAAAATACTCCAGTATATTATACTGGAGTTTCAGTATAATATACCGGTCCAGCATATTGGAGCACTGGTGCTCCAATCTCCAGTATATTATACTGGAACTTTCCGTGTGTTCGAGTTCCAGCATAATATGCTGGAAGTTCATACACAGGTGCACCGATCTCCAGTATATTATGCTGGAACTTTCCGTGTTGCAGCAAAATATTGGCTATTTTTCAATGACTTTGCAAACACTGGCTTATTTTGAATGATCACTCCGAAAATTGGCTAGCACGTGCTATTTTTACGTCTTTTTTGGTACTTTGCAGGTGTCAAGCCTGTATAATAAGCGGGCTTGGAGCTTTCACCAGAAAAGTTAACGAGGATCTTTACAAGCCGATCGAATTCATTGTTTATTTTTCTCTAGCCAGTATGTATAAGTTATACAATAACTATACACGACTATATTTATTATACATGGATTATACCGCCAGATATTTTAAATTGAACTACTTGGGTATCTTTACATAAATAGCCGGCCATATTCATTATTTACTTTTTCTAGCCATATACATAGATTATACATAATCTACACATATAATACATAAATTATGCATATATTATATCTCTACCGGTTATTTTTAGTTTAAGTGTTCGGATGACCAACTATTTGGGTTAATTCTTCAAAAGTTAAAGTTGCATTTGAGCTCCCTACGACCCAATTTATTGTCGAAGGGCCTTAAGAAATGCCCAAGAAAGTACTATATACACCTTACTTAAGAATATGACCTAAAGGCTATCAGAGTTCAGAAGCATATAAATTCCAATAATAGCTTATCTAATGACCTCTTTTTGCACATTTTCCCTCAATCCAATGTCCAATTCACGAATAAAACAAACGGATCCACCAACACTGGGGCTTCTACATTTTTTTGTTTTAAACTTTCTATTTTGGCAAGGCCCAGAGAGTGTTAGACTCCATTATCGGAGTCAATCGACGAAATTTGAAATGAAAAGAAACCCTAAATCAGTAGAGAAAAGAGAGAAGAGAGAAGCGAGCTATTTTCTTATTATTTTTCTTACATGTTCTAGATACATCTGAAAGTATATAGTCAAATGACTTATTTACATGTGGACGGGGCCGAGAACTATACAAATGAGCCCAAATAATAATGGATCAAAATTAATAAAGCTACTAGCTAATGGGCCTTGTAGTAGAAGAATTATACAACCCAACACCCTCCTCAAGCTGGAGGGGGAAGCCACTCCAAGCTTGCCAAGCAAATGGTAACGAAGAGGGCCTGCAAGAGACTTAGTTAAAATATCAGCAGGCTGATCAGCAGTAGAAATATGGTGGAGAGAAATCAAACCAGACTGCAAACAATCTCGAACGAAATGACAGTAATATCAATGTGCTTGGTCCTTTAATGGAAAACAGGGTTCTTGGCGATATGCAAAGCAGCATGACTGTCACAAAAGACCTGAATATGAGAGGAGAAGACCAAGCCCAGGTCACCAAATAAGCGAACCTACCAAGAAATTTCACCTACAACTTTCCTCAAAGCTCTGTGCTCAACTTCAATAGAGGAAAGAGAAATAGTAGGCTACTTCTTGCATTTCCAAAAAATGGGACACCCACCAAAGCTAATAAAGAAATCAGTGATGGACTTGTGATTCTGGATACATGCAACCCAATCAGAGTCAGCATAGGCCACAAGAGAAGTATCAGAAGACCTTGATAAAAGGATACCCTGTCCAGGATTATTTAACAAGTACCTAAGAAAATGGAGGACAGCTAACATATGGGGAACCTGAGGAGCCTGAAGAAATTGGCTCAAATGCTGGACAAAAAATGTAATATCAGGTCGAGTGTGCTACAGAAAATTTAATTTTCCCACAAGTCGTCTGTAGAGGCTTGGATCAGTAATGGGTTGACCCATATCAGGAGTGAGCTTGACAGAAGACTCAAGAGGTGTGACCACTAGAGTGAAGTGATGACAATTGAATTCATTCAAGAGGTTAGAGGCAAACTTGTGTTGACAAACCAAATACCCTTGAGGAGTCTTGAAGACTTCAAGACCTAAACAATAATGGACAGACCCTAGGTCCTTAATCTTGAACTGGGAGTCCAAAAAGATTTTCAAATTGTCAAGCTCAGTCACATCATCCCAGCAAGTAATATATCATCAATATAAACAGCAATGACAGTGAGAGAAGAAGGAGAAGACCCGGTGAAGAGTGAGTAATCATTCTTACTAGAAATGTAGCCCCTTGAGAATAAAGCTTCTGACAGTTTAGAAAACCACTGTTTGGAAGCCTGCTTGAGGCCATAAAGAGACTTAAGGAGCTTGTAAACCAAATGAGAAGAACCAGAAGCCATGGGGGCAGAAATCTGAAGACTAGGTGGAGGTTTCATGTAAACCTCTTCATGGAGATCACCATGAAAAAAGGCATTATTCACATCAAGTTGATACATAGTTCAGTCCCTCTTGGCAGCAAGGGAAAGAAGGCACTTGATGGAGGTGAACTTGTCAACTAGAAAAAGGTCTCATTGTAGTCAATTCCCTCCTTTTGGTGTCACCTCTAATGACCAACATGGCTTTGTATCTTTCAATAGAGCCATCAAACTATTGTTTGATTTTATAAACCCATTTACATGGGATAGGCTTCTTGTTAGGAGGAAGAGGGACAATTTCCCAGATATGATTTTCATCTAGAGCTTTAAATTCCCGTAGCATAGCCTCTTGCCAAGTAGGATGAGATGCAACTTATTGGTAAGAAAGAGGTTCTTGCAGATGCAACTCAGTAGGAAAAACCTTGGGATATCAGAAGCAGGTTTGGTAAGGGCTGAAGAACAAACATAATCCTTGAGGTAAGCAGGAGTGTGGAATACCCTAGTGGACTTTCTAAGAGGAGGAGAAGGTGGCAAAGGACGGGGTGTAGAAGAGTTGGAGTGGAGAGAATCATATGCAGAGGAAGGAGGAGAAATAGGAGGAGAAGGAGGAGCGGAAGGTACTGAAGGAAAGACTGGAGGAGGAGAAGAAGGTGTGGAGGAGGAAGGTATACTGTCCTCAAAAGGAACAGGATGGAAGGGCTGGGCAAGTGGAGAAGGATAAGAATAAGGGAAGATGTGCTCATGAAACACAACATCTCTAGAAAAGAAGATGTAATGGTTAGTGAGATTAAGTAGTTTATATCCCTTTTTTTACCACAAGGATAGCCTAAAAATATACATTTGATAGCTCAAGACTGGGGGTAGTAGCAAAACATAAGCATCCAAATGATTTGAGGTGATCATAAGAAGGCAGGAACACCACGAAGTCTTTGGAAGGGAGAGATATTGTCTAGGACAGAAGAGGGCATCCTATTTATTAGATAAGTTGCAGTCAACACACATTCACCTCAGTATTTGACAGGAAGATGAGATTGAAGGAGCAGGGCTCTAGAGGTTTCCAAAAGATGTTTGTGTTTTCTTTCAACCACTCCATTCTGTTGTGGTGTGCTAGGAATAGTAGTTTGGTGAAGGATCCCATTTCAGAGAAGAAGGCTTTTGCTTCAGAACTACCACCTAGTTCAAAAGCACTATCAGCTCTGAATGTTTGAACAGAAGAGTGGAAATGCGTTTGGACCATTTTGGTTAAAGCTTTAATGATTGTAAAGGCATTGCTTTTACATGATAATAAATGGGTCCATGTTAATCTAGAGTAATCATCAACAATGGTGAGAAAATATCTAAAACCATTGTATGTTTTGGTATGATAAGGACCCTAGAGATCCAGGTGAACCTGTTGAAAAGGGGAAGTAGATTTGATATGACTTTCAGGAAAAGGAAGTCTTTGTTGTCTAGCCATAGGGCAAATAGAACATGAGAAAGACTGTTTAGAGGGAATAATGTCAGATAAAATTGAAATTGATTTCATCTTATGAGGAGGCATGTGGCCTAGTATTTGATGCCAAAACAATTCCATTTTATTAACATTGGTAGAAGAAGTACAAGAGGGACTAGGGAAAGGGATAACGGAATTGGAAACATTACATGTATTAGAAACATTACATGCATTACTAGATGGATTGGCAGAAACAGGAGATGAACATTCAGGCATGTCAGGGAGCAGAAAATAAAACCCATGAGAAGCTCTACCAATTTCTAGTGGCCTCTTCAGAGAAGGGCCCTGTAGAAAACAAGAATGACTGCTGATTAATGCTAATCATTGTAATTGAGAAAGAAGTTGATATACAGAAATAAGATTGAAGTGGAAAGAAGGAACCAACAGTACATTGTGCAAGATAATGTCTGTTTTGAGTTGTAATGACCCAATAAGATTACGTTAACTTTATATCCATGTGGTAGTGTTATTAAGTAAGGCTTAGGTAAAGGTTGTAAGTTGTGTAAGAATTGTTTATTAGAGGTCATATGATTAGTTGCACCTGAATCCAATATCCAAGGTATCTTTCCTAACTGAGCAGACAGACATTGAACTGCAGAATTAACTACAGGCAATTGATCTACAGGTAGGTGACACACACCTGCAAAGTTGGCATAGGCAATATTGTCACCAGAAGTGGAATGATGATTGCAGTAGATATGTGAGCCTGCTGAAACAGGGACATGAGGTGCTGATACTGCTCTTTCCTGAAACCATAAGCTGTGGTTTCATTTGGAGGTACCACTTGAGCAGCATTATCTTCCACTTGTGCACAAGAAGTAGACCTTTTGTTAGTGGAAAAACCATGAAGCCTATAGCATTTGTCTACTATATGACCATGTTTCTTGCAGTATTTGCAAGAGATGAGGATTTCCTTGTTTGATCAAAGTTGATTCTTTGATTTAAAGGCTTTGCATTATGTTGGTGGTTTCCAGGAAGATTGGAGTTGGATAAAGTAGCAGAAAAGGAGACCGAATCACTAGAGAAACCCAAATTTGGAGGCTGTTTTTTTTTTGGCTTTCATCATGTTGAAGCAAGGAATATGCTTTTCTAAATGAAGGAAGTGGAGACATAAGCATGATGCTACTCTTAATGGTGGAGTATGGCTCATTTAGTCCACTTAGGAATTGAAAGAGGTGTTGGTCTTCAATAAATTTGGGTAATGCTCCACAAGAGCATGTAGGATCAACTTAAGCAGAGTTCAATTCATCCCATAAAGCCCTCATTCTGGTAAAATAAGTGGCAATATCAGAAGACCCTTGGAGGTAGAACTGATTTTCCTCTGGATTTGAATGTATTTGGATCCATTGGATTGTCCAAACCTCTCATTTATGTCACTCCACACTTCTCTAGCAGTGTTGAGACACATGACACTCACTGCTATCTCGCTAGTCAATGAATTGGTTATCCAAGCCTTCACCATGTCATTACATCGTTCTCAGAAGGGATAATAGGGAGAACTAGGTGGAGGTTGAGCTACTTTACCAGTCACTATTCCTAATTTGTTCTTGGCAGACAAGGAGGTAAGCATAATACTACGCCAATGTACAAAACCAGTTCCATTAAACGGTATAGCAACTAATTGATTTCCAGGGCTATCTGAGGGATGAACATAGAATGGGTGAGACGAGTCCAAAGTGAACTTGACAAAACCATCAGCAGCAGATGAGGGACTCTCCATATTCAGACACAATGACAAATTTCTAGACTAACAAGTCGTAGAAAAATTATAGAGGAAGCCCAAATTTCACAAGTAGAACAAAAAACCCTAATTTCACCTAGGTTTTCACATGGAAATGAGAGAATAGAGTTTTTACCCTCCTTCTTCACACACCTGAAAAAGCTAAGGTCTTCTTAAAGCAGGAACAGGCGAAAGCTTCAAAAAATATCCAGAACGTTCTGACTGAAGAGTCTTCGTTCTGAACTAAATCAGCGAACCAAACTTGATGGTTACAATCGGCCGAAAGCTCTGAGTGAGGCAGATCGATTGCAGTGCTCTGATACCATGTTAGACTCCATTATCGGAGTCAATCAAAGAAATTTGAAATGGAAAGAAACCTTAAATCGGGAGAGAAAATAGAGAAGAGAAAAGGGAGAGATTTTCTTATTATTTTTCTTACATGTTCTAGATACATCTGAAAGTATATAGTCAAATGACTTAGTTACATGTGGACTGGGCCGGGTACTATACAAATGAGCCCAAATAATAAAGGATCAAAATTAAAGCTACTAGCTAATGGGCCTCGTAGTAGAAGAATTATACAGCCCAACAGAGAGACCTTTTAGAGTTGAAGTTATTATACTATTGGGGAACCTATCCAAAATGTTTATGACTTAGATTTGTCGGTATTTTGTTAAAACAATGAGATCATTCTAAGATGTTAGATTTGAAACAAGAATTCTATTCGAAATTTTAGAACGGAGTAGAATGATTCAAATTATATGCAGTTGGTTATTGTGAACTTTAAATTATTAATAATAAGAAATTGTTACTTAGTGACATCTATACGGATAAAAATAATAGTTGAGTTCATCATGAAATTAATAAATGCTTTAATTTGACATTGTATCAACAATCGATAGCAAACACAAAATATTTTAATTATATTTGAATATTTTTCGTAAAGCTGTAAATGCTGAAAAAGGGGTACAAAAATTATCAAATATTTATACGGAATATTTTAATTTTACTATTTATTATACTTTAGGGGCTGTTCATACCATTACTTATTAAAAAATCATCTCATTTGTACCCTTAATTGGACAAAGTTCGACTTGATGTATAACGGTATATAGCTTTAAAATTACAATCAAAACGAAATGCATAATTTCAGAACTTCCTTTTAAAAATATTTTGATACGTGAAATGAGCCAAATAATATTGGGTCTGCGTCAAAAGCAACAACGAATATGAAATGAAATAGTAAATACTACCTCAATTTAAATTTCATTTAAAGTTTAAATAAATAATCTTAGGAATTTGTTATGAGTCATATGCATAATTATTATTTTTGTGAATTGTGATCCTAAATCGCATTCTAGGAACGCGTTTTGTAAATCACATTCAAAGATTGTGATTTATTAGTCAGAACTAAGACTGTACTTTATAAGTAGCATTCAATGAATGTGATTTATAGGCGGTATTAGTTGATTGCAACTTATATATCGTATTCACAGGATGCGACTTATAATACGCATTATTGGTCCGCATTGCGCGGTTTGCCAGTTGGGACATATGCATTATGAGATATGCACTTTCTTCTCGGGAATTCCAGCTTTCCCTCCAAGCCAAAGAACCTAAAATCCTTGCCCTCTTATCTCATGTTCTATCACCATTTCTTTTCAATTTCCCATCTATGGCCTACATGTGATAAAGTCTCAAATAATATAACCTCAAAAGTCCCAAAATTTCATACCCCTACATATTATATTACCATTATCAAGAATAAAATCACTTCTTTTTCGGGTACTTTCAAGACACACAACAGCTAGCTCTTTTATCTTTTTGAGGAGATTCCTAATGTATAGGTTGAAATCTGTCTCAGTATTTAGTCCAAAGTAATATCACGGAAAGAGTAAGCCGAGGTCGATCAAGAGATAGCGCGGCTCGTGGTCAGGGTGCAAACGATGGTCGATGTCGAGCACCGCAAAAAGAGCTGTAACAGCGAGTTTATTAGAATAGGATATTGAAGAGAATATTCCATTGGATATTCTCTGCATATGTACTATTAAGATTTATTGGGGGTATGTCCCATATAAATAGAAAAAACGTCAATGAATGGAGGCATGTAATATTCAATTGATAAGAACACTTTTTAGAAAAAGATTCTCTCTCTAGCACAGATACACCTTTTCATGAATATTCTTGCTCACATTATTCCATACTTTTCCTTCAGATCTAAGAATAGTCCGAACATTCTACGATTTATCTATCACTCATCATTGTCAGGAGGAACAATCATCTAGTTCCTTCATTATTGGGTGAATCGCTCCTCCTATTTACTTAAATGCCATTTACTGTTATTTATTGCTAGTTACTCCTTCATTACTGCTCATACCTTTTGGAATATTAAATGTATGTTACTATCAATCTCCCACTAAATTAGTCCCACATTATACATATTTTCAAGATCCATATTTAGAGATATTATCATTAACTAGGTTTAACCCATCATTACATACATATAATGTCACGACCCAAAATCCAGTAAGGGTCGTGATGGCGCCGGACACCACTGTCAGGCAAGCCAACACCAAGAAGTCAAATAAATTCCCATTTTAGTATATATTGAAATCACTTTTCTTTTATACATTAAACAATAAATAATAAAATTTGCTGAAATAATAATGGTGTCTTTAACAATTCCTGAATACTGAATAAGCTCATAATCATCACAGAACCCGGTGTCACAAGTGCATGAGCAATTTCTAGGAAAAACAAGGAATAATACAATAACTGTCCGGAATACAAATTGGACAGGAAGTAAAATACAATACGCTGAAAGAGACTATACTAGCTGCAAGTCGCCTCGAGAAATGCAGCTCACCTAGTCTCCCCATCATCCATGCTGCTACGCTCAGTAGGCCACTAGAATCACGTGTGCCTGTGCAACAAAAATGCACAGCAATTGTAGCATGAGTACGAAAACAACGTGTACTCAGTAAGTATCCCGTCTAATCTCGAAGAAGTAGAGACGAGAGGTCGACTTTGACACTTACTAGTGGTGCAATAATAATACGCCAATAATATAATAAACGGAAAAGGGCCAAAAATACCCCTATCGTATGGTAAATGGTTTATAAAAGCCCCCCGTCCATCTATCCGTCTGAATATATACATGACGTTATTTTAATATCAAATTTACCCCCACGACTAACGGAATTCCATGTGTGCATCTCATTAACTGATATTGGCCTTTTCTCATTTGTCCACGTGGATCAGTGGGGCTAACATTATGTTTGAGTTTTTTTTTACCCATTAAACCGATCCGACCCATTTCTTTTACCTATGGGTCGGTCTTTTAACCCTAAACCCACCGACGAAATACTTACTTTTTACCATTTCTCTCATTTCTCTTCCGTTTCTTCTATCTAAACTATCAATGGCGATTTTAGGGCTTTGTTAGGGTTCATTGTCTGGTCCGATTTGGTGCACTCAAAACAGGAAGACCTTTGATTTCCAGCGATATCTTGCATTATTATTCGATTAAGGTAAGTATTTACTGCTTAAAATTATTAAATTGTAGGGTTGGGGAATATTTGGGAACTGACAGGTTTATGTCTGGTGCATGTGAAGTTTTTATGTTTTCTGAGTTATTTTTTGTACCTTTCTAGAATTTTATTTTGTACTTTTGTTTTTGGTGGTCCGTATCATATTGGTCCTACTTATTAAAGCTATTGTTTTTGTCGATTTGTATATTTAATTGATGGTGGGGTTTCAAATCTTTGTATTTTTACTGTCGCTTTGTATTATAATGCTGATGTGGTCCCAATTTGCCTTTTTTTTATTGTTGTTGCATGTGATTTTATCAGAAGGATGGTGGATAAAGTGAACTTATATTTTAATTATGGGGGTGAGTGGGTATTGGAACCTACGTTGTCTTATACTAAGAGAGATGTGCACGTGTTGAGTGGCTATGAAGTAGACCATCTCTCTTATATTGATTTGTGTAAAGATACATTGAAGTGATAGGATATGTTGAGGTACAACAGCTGATATTTCTTGACCCTTCTGGGAGGTATTTTTTGTTAGATGGGGATGAAGGGATTAGGAAGATTCAAGCCCTAATTAATGATGGTTTCACTAATGTACAATTATTTGGGGTTGACCTGTTAGATGATACTGTTAATGTTCCTGTATTTACCCAGTATACAGCAGCAGTAGATAGTATACCTGTTGTTGCAACTTCTGATTGTGATAGTACTGAAGATGATTTAGACATTGAAAGTGTTGATAGTGATTATGATAGTGATTCCCTAGGTTTATTTGAGAGGCAGAAGAAGTGTGGGGTAACTGACAGTTGGGATTCACTGGTGGTATTCCAAACAAGCCTGGCAGTTGGTGTATCAACACAAACTGCAGCCTGTTAGAGGTGAAAGATTCTGGAAAGTTGAGCCACACCAAGCCATGGATCCACCACCACTAGCAAAGATGGTTGGTAGACCTAAAGTGAAAAGGTCAAGAGAGAAGGATGAAGCTAGGAAAAGGCAAGGACAATGGTCAACATCTAGGAAGGGTCTTCAGATGACTTGCAGTTTTTGTGGCCAGCCAAATCATAATAAAAGAAGTTGTCCATTAGCCAACAAGGTATTCTTTCTATTTTGTAGTTTATACTCACAAGATAACATATATATTTCATTATAATTACAGTCAAAGAAAGTGCAAGACCACACGCAGACAAATGAAGACCAAGAATCAGTATTCTTTATGGTCCTACTCCAGGTTTTAAAGCACAAGACCAACAATCCAGTCAGAACGCTCAGCAGCCAACTCAACCATCCAGTCATGACACTCAAAGCCAACTCAGCAATCCAGTCACACCACTCAGCATCCAACTCATCCATCCAGTCATGACACTCAGCAGCCAAGTCAGCAATCCAGTCAAGACACTCAAATGCCAACTCAACACTTCAGCACTCAAAGTATTCAGACCACAAGAATGCTTATTCAAGCAGACTTTGGTGCAGATTTTGACCCAGTCTTGAGGCCTAAGGTTGTGTCTGATATTAAGACTAGACTTCAGCGTAGGAATCAACAAAATTCTGGCACTAGGAAGATACCATTCACAGGTGATCACACTGGTAGCTCACAACCAACAAAACTGCCATACTCCCCAAAGAAAACTACCTGGAAGGGGAAGGAAGCAATGACAACAGCTCAATTGTTGGGTGTGAAAGAGAAAAAGATTGGCAAACTCAAAGCTAGAAGAGGCAAGGGGAGGGGCAAGGGGGAGTAGTGTAGCAAGAAATGATGAATGTAATATACATTAAAATCCTTTTTTTGCATGACTGTTCGAGTACATGATGTTTGTTTATGTTCTAGGTTTTTAGACAAGTAAATATACAGTGCTACAGGTTTTTGGATCACACATTTACTTGTCTAATAACAATGTTTTGTTGGGCTTAAATCTTGAAACAATGTAAATTGCTACTCGATTAATGGCAATGTTCTTCTTGTCTATCTATAACAGATTTCAAGTTGTTATTGTGATAGTCTGTGCACGTGACCATTGCAAATGCAGAATTTAAATGTTAACAAAGAACCATTGGTAACAAACTTTATTTCATACCAAAATTTAAATGAAGATAATGCTAACAAACTTCATTTCATACCAAAAGAGAACCATTACAAATGCAGAATTACAAAAGGAAACATAATACATAAACATTACAAATGCAGAAAAAGGAAAAAAACAGAAACTAATACATAAACATCTGCATACTTCATCTTTCAATTTTGTAATACATAAACTTCATACTTCATCAAAACATAATACATAAACTTCAAACTTCTGCATCATAACATAACTACACCATAACATAACTACACTACATCATCTTGAAAACTAGTACTAACACAAAGACAATCCAAGAAAACACAATAAACAACTTCATATTTTGTAGTTGAGCCTCCATCCTAGCAACCTTCTGTAATTTTGCTTAATTAATTCCCTCAACCTCTTCCATTATTTTCTCCATTTTCAGTCTTTCAGCAGAAACAACAACTTCCAAGTTAGCCACCATCTTCTTCAGATAATTTCTTTCAACTTCCACTGACTTCAGTGAAGTATTCAAGTTATGGATTAGCATCGTCACATGTGGTGGCATCTCTTCATCACGCCATTCCCACAAACCACAAGAAGAGGCCTCTTCAAAACGAGGGCATTTGTAGAATCGACGACCACCGTTCAATTGAGTCTTAGCCACAAAATGATTTGCAGTTAAACCACAACCACAAAGACGCGACGAACCAGAAGAGACAGAATTTTCAGACATTTCGAAGGGAAAAGACAAGATTTAATTAGTTGTAAAAGAGAAATTTTGGGGAAGAAGAAAGGGGAATAGAGGAACTGATGACCTATGCTCTAAATTGGGGAAGAAAACGAGTAAAAATATGGGTTTAGGGTTAAAAGACCGACCCATAGGTAAAAGAAACGGCTCGGATCGGTTTAATGGGTAAAAAAAACTCAAACATAATGTTAGCCCCACTGATCCACGTGGACAAATGAGAAAAGGCCACATCAGTTAATGAGATGCACACATGGAATTCCGTTAGTCGTGGGGGTAAATTTGATATTAGAAATAACGTCATGTATATATTCAGACGGATAGATGGACGGGGGGCTTTTATAAACCATTTACCATACGATAGGGATATTTTTGGCCCTTTTCCGTATAATAAATCAAAGATTTTATAAACATGGTTGCAACTCAGTAGAATAAAGCAAATAAACAATTCTTTCTTTCATAGGAAATTTCCAGATTCCTTTTAATCATTTATACATTTATCTTAGGCCAGGGAGAACGAATATCAACATTTATAAATCTCAAGGCAAACATTACAAGCATGCGCAAATTATGCCGAGGTCATATGGCCCGATCCAACAATATTTAAATTGTGCACTGCCAGAGGGTCGAATGGCGCGAACCATAGATGCATCTATTACCCCGCTCGCGAATCATACATGCGACGCGGTCAAATATAAATAAACAATCACCCTGCTCGCGAATCATACATGCGATGCAGGTACACATAGAAACACACATTTTAACAGTCAATCAAGACTTCATCAGGGAAACAATTATTCAAGGAGGTGTAAATTTCTCTTTAACAAGTCAAGAAAATGAAGTTTAACTCTTTTAGAAAGTCATTTGCCACTTCGATATGATTTAAGCAATTTAAACTAACAATAAGGTTACAAGTATTACAAGTAAAGCATGCTTTTGGGTCCTAGACTACCCGGACATAAGCATAATAGTAGCTACGGACGGACTCTCGTCACCTCGTGCGTACGTAGCCCCCGCAAATAGCAACACATATCCAATTAATTCACCTATGGGGACAATTCGCTCTTACAAGGTTAGAAAGGAGACTCACCTCGCTCCGAAGTTCCATAACCGTTATTCCATGCCCTTCCGAAAATATAAATCGATGCACATTGCTCCAAAACTAGCCAATAATTATGTAAACTCATTAATATATCATCAATTACTCATTACAATCCAACTTATAACAATTCCTAACCCCGATCGAAAAGTTGACAAAATTTCCCTCGGGCCCACGTGCCCAGATTTCGAAATTTTTCGAAGATAAAGTCTACCCATAACCTCACAAACTCAAATATATAATTTACTCCCCATTTCGTGGCCAAATCGTGGTCAAAATCCAAGAATACCAAATTTCTAGGTTTTTCTTCAAAACCCCAATTTTCACTAATTTCCCATGATTTTCCATGTTAAAATCTAGATATAATCCAAGTAATTAACTTGCAATAGGTGGGAATCACTTACCATGACATGGATGATGAAAATGGAGCTCCAAAATCGCTCCCAGGTCGGCTCCCATGGAGAAGATGAGATGAAATGAGCCAAACCTATTTCTTTACACTTATACACTGCCCATGCGACTCTTCTTCGCGTTCGCGAGACCCCCGTCGCGTTCGCGAAGAAGAAAATTCCCGAAAACCATTTTTCAAACTCTTCTCAGACAACCTCTAGTATAATGGCCATAACTTTTTGTACAAAACTCCAAATACCAAATGGTTTAATGTTTCTATAACTAGACACCAAGATCTATATCTTTCCTGTTTTGGTCATCTCTCAATTCCTTATAGGTTTTGAGATATATGCTGCCAAAGTCAGCCCTGTGCAACACAAATTTTTTCTTCATCTTCCTGGACAGCCTGTAGTGTACCAGCCATAAATTTTAGTACACTAATCCAAATGCTAAATCATTTACCTTTCTGAAAACTAGACACAAAGAGCTACAACTTTCATTTTTGGATCATCTCCAAATTCTTTATAGATTGCGAGATATGAGCCTCCGAAGTCAGACCTGTGCAACAGAGATTTCGTTCTTCGCGAACGCGTGGATCCCGTCGCGAACGCGTAGAAGAAAGTCCCTAAAGCCAAATCCTTCTTCGCGAACGCGAGATGAACCTTGTGAATGCGAAGAACAACACCAAATACTAGCATCAGCTATTGCAAAACAGCCCGAAATGATCCGAAACCACCCCGAAACACACCTGAGGCCCCCGGGACCCCATCCAATCACACCAACCAATCCCATAACATAACGCGGACCTGCTTGAGGCCTCAAATCACATCAAACAACGCTAAAACCATGAATCACACTCCAATTCAAGGTTAATGAACTTTAGAATTTCAAACTTCTACGTTTGATGCCGAAACCTATCAAATCACGCCCGATTGACCTCAAATTTTGCACACAAGTCATATTCGACATTATGGACCTACTCCAACTTC
The DNA here is from genome assembly GCF_001879085.1 of Nicotiana attenuata. NCBI lineage: Eukaryota > Viridiplantae > Streptophyta > Magnoliopsida > Solanales > Solanaceae > Nicotiana > Nicotiana attenuata. Next base: position 658,650 of record NW_017670271.1, read on the forward strand.
CGGAATCAGACTCCGACCCCGATATCAAAAAGTCCACTTCCAGTCAAACTCCTCAAAAACCTTCAAATTTCTATCTTTAGCCAAATGACTCCAAAATGACCCATGGACCTTCGAATTCACTTTCGATCGCGCTCCCAACACCAGAATCACCATGCGGAGCTATTCCCAGACTCGGAATCCCAAACGGACATCGATAACATTGAAATGCACTTCAATCCAAACTTATGAAATTCTTTCAAAAATGCTAACTTCCACAATAGGCGCTAAAACGTTCCTGGGTCTTCCAAATCCCGATTCGGGCATAAGCCTAAGTCCGAAATCATCATACGGACCTGTTGGAACCTTCGAATCCCGATTCTGAGGTCGTTTACTCAAAAATCCAATCTTAGTCAATTCTTCCAACTTAAAGCTTTCGAAACGGGAATTCTCTTTCCAAATTAACTCCGAACTTCCCGGAATTCAATTTCGACCATGCGTACAAGTCATAATACCTGAAGTGAAGCTACTCAGGGCCTCAAACCGCTGAACGACGCGTTAGAGCTCAAAACGACTGGTCGGGTCGTTACATTCTCTCCCACTTAAACATATGTTCGTCCTCGAACGTGCTGAGAACTGCACTGAAGTAGTCTAAAATCGCTGCTTAATACCTCGTGCACCTACCCATGCTACCACAACTCAGTTGGGCACATTAGCTCGATCAAATATAAAGATAACCTCTTTCATTTAGGCAAATAAGCCTTAGACCCAGCTTCAACATCCGAAATTCTCTGCCAGGCCAGCTTTCAACATATGAACACCGTATCAATCACCACACGCTGTACCAGAACATGACTGCACACCCTTGCTAAACTCACACCATGCACCACACCATTCACAAGACCATAATAACACTCTCTGATCATAATAGCCGACATTTCCCGAATCTGATGCTCACAATGCACCCCATGACATATATAAGTCCTGTTCCAACTCTCGCAATGCCGCCACGACGGAAGAGATGTGTAGAAATTCATAACCAACTGTCGAGTCAACAATCATTGAGTCTATACTCCTGACAAGAACCATTACCTCATTATGAACCAAATAATGGTCTTTGCTCCTTAATATACTTCATATAATCAGATTGCACTGATCTTGAATCCAATGATCTCGTCTCACCCAGTACGAACTGCTCAGGCAATAAGCCACCCCGGATATGATCAAAAGTCTCATATAATGCCACAATGTGCCAATAGGCTATAAACTCGAACGTGATATATAAGGAAAACAAACTCTGGAAGGGACTACTCAACTCACGCACTAATATGAACTTTCCTCAGAAAGTGGGAAAAAAGACACACAAAAATAGAATATAGAAGGTTGTATTCAACATCACACTGTTGCGGCATGCAACCCGATCCAAATAACATACCCATGGCGGCGTGCCACCCGATCCACAATAAAATTCACATAAGGAGATACACATCGAGCTAAATTGCTCATTACAACAAAATACCGAATATCGGTCACAAGCACACTAAGTGCATAATACCAACCCTGGAGAGACATATAGCCATAAGCTACAAAACTCAAGCACAACTTTGGTGCGATATATGATCTGAATCTCAAGAGCCATCCTGCTCATATGACGCCATCGCTACAGGAAACCTCAACGCATAAGAAATTTATCAAGTTGTTTCACTACTCACACGCACAATATAATATTACATGAAATAGCCGATGCCGAAACAACATCCCACATTCGAATACTCCTCCATAAGGGATGCTATGCTGAAATGAACACATCTGGCCTGATGTAGAGCCCATATTCATATTTAAATCCATTCACAAACCTCAAGCCGATTCTGATCTTACCGAACTAGGCCAATAGTCTTTCCTAAGTCCATAATAACCCCTTTTCCTATAACTCAGAAGGGTAACCATCATAACTGGAGTAAACCTCCACCGTCCACAACCCAATAAACTGAGTGCCCTCCAAGCATAAGTTCTCAAATTAGTGGTATTACCGAAATCTTCATACTTGGTTTAAATCTTCAATCAATCAAGTTACTACATGTCACAGCAATACAACCTTCCTGTAGGATGCGCTCTCACGACCTTCCGCACCATTTAACAAGTCTGCACATCCATACAACCGGCCCCACTAATGCTGAAAAGCGATCAAGATTCCATAACCAGGATGCAAAGCCTTTTTCACAAAACACCGATCTCAGGTGACGCTGAAGACAATACCAGCTTACTCTAACATTCAAATCCCTTTCCTGCTCCTCCGAGCTTGTGACATCCTTGCCAACACCGGACCGCAAACATCCTTGCCAACACCGCACCGCAACCTCGGTTCCTCATGCCGCTCACTGCACCTAACATGCCAATGTGCGACAGTATAAGGATTTCACCATAACTCTTGAACCACTAATAGAGTATACATTTCATTATACAGAACCTTTTACTTAACTCATTCCAAGAGAACCATAGCAACACGCAAATAACTTCTCATAACCGTGGAACATTCAAATCCTCAAGTAATGGTTACCATCATAACCCTTCCGGGATCTACCTACACATACAGGCCATACTACTTGAATACTTCCAACTAAAATCAATTACGACGGCCGTTGAGCCTCGCACGCACCACCATAAATCACATGCACAACTTAATCACGCTGAAGGAACTGATTACCGCCACCATTATACCAATTCAAGCATGGTTAACCAATCTAACTTCTTTTGATTAATCCTTATCTTGTCTCAGAGTTAATATTAGCTCCATTCCTTACATCACCAACCTAAATCCGCACTCATCTTGAGTGACCCCATTCCATGTGACCCCATTGTCTCCAAACCCATGAACCGTTTCACACCCTCCTTGCACGTACATTTGCAACTTCAACTGATACACCCATTCTGATAATTCCTCTTCGAATCCGAAATCATCTTCTCTCTTTCCTCCAAATGTTACACTATAAGCCGAAGATATCATAGAACATTCCAAGCCTCTTTTCATACTCTGCTGCAAAAGCTAGATTCTTAACCATACTTATGGGCTCGAAATCATTAGGCACCACACTATAACTTTTGAATCCACTAGGACCATTGTTGAGAGCCACCCACTCTGACTTGGTCCCGAATATAATCAACTCCATGAATCTTCTAGCACATGAACATCCTCTCGACGAAGCACCCGGCCGAATCACTTTCCTTGAAACCCGCATCTACACAAGGCATAAATCCTGTACCCTTCCCCAAGTCTGAACATGAGTCAATAAGGCCAACTATAACACACCTTTAACAATTCCTCTGCTCAAATTACCTCTTATGTTCCTTTCCCTTAGCTGAAATAACCCATCCATATGCTAATAACTAGAAATCTCACAAATAGACGACCATGCAATCCAACCATAGGCGGTGGGACTCTCCCACTTAGCTTGAAGCCACTATTACACAACTCCGAACCCAGCAAGATTTTTATCTCTTATTGACATAACCTTGCGTAATCAACCGCCAAATTCCCCGAAATCCTTCTGTAAAACCCTTTATGAATAACCTGAATCATTAACCGCATTCACATGACCGATCTCCTTACCGTAGCCGGTAGAATCCTCCGCAGAAGCTTCGCCACACGACCGTTGATCCGCTCACTAAAGACAACCCCAACTGTGGAAACTACGCGCCGACATCTTCCAACGTCGCTGCACGGGGTACAATCACTATGACTTCAATAACCCATCCCGAGTCTGTACTCATTCACCAATTGTACTAGTCCATTCACTTCTTATGGACATCAACTAAATGTGCGATAATATCTTCCAATTCGAAGTCATGTTGTATCCTTCTTCACGTCAAGCAACTCCTTCCTATGGTATCAAATCTCCCGCCGTATGCTAGCCAATATTTTAAATTAAGCTCGTAGACCCATTCACCGTCCACTTAAATTTCCAAATCACTCCAAACTTTCCTCAAGGGGGTGTAGTCCTCTTGCCACCGAACCCATATGCCACTCTGCCACTCTCCCACTTTGGGCAAACTCCTCTCTTCAAGAAACTACTCGACCTCCGTTTCTTACACCTGACCTTCTAGAAGTTAACCACCGCATGACACTTCCCACATGTCTTTCCTCGCCTTTTGCCGCCCAGTTGTTGCCTTAAATCAATATCTATCTCTGTGTACTTGCACCAACAGATCGCCACTACTTTAAACCTTTCCGAAGATCATCTTTCTCGAGCCGTCACACTAGAAATACCGATTCAATCCTGAACCACCGCACCCCGCGATCTCTGATAGCCATTCCCTGACACCATTCCACAATACCCTACCTAAAGGCGAATTGAAGAAGATCATAACACCGAAAAACTTAACACATTCAATCGAGGACGACGACACCGCGTCGCTGATGTCACCACGCTCGCAAATACCAAACCCAAACCTGATCATTTTTAGTCCGATTGCCTTTCCTTCACTGGAAATAAAATACCGATTTCTCTAAATCATGCACTGAGTAAACCTCCCTTCAAGTCATTCACTGCCCCGACGCGTAGGCAAGCATCCTACCATCACATCAATACTGCGCGACCGCCGTTCATAAGCATCATGGCAACTTGTGCCTAGTCTCAGAGCTCCCAGAAGTACGGCTACTGAGCTGAAACGATAGAATATCCTTCCACAAGGCGACGACAATAGCTCAAAAAACCACGCAGGGAGAAACATCCCGCACCACATTCGTAGTACCATTAAAATTACTCACTCGCCGATTCATGACCAGCGTTTCGCGTCGCATAAGATTGAATGGAAAGGAAATGAAGGCATGAGCCATAAAGGGAATCAAATCACACGATGAGGAATCAAGAAGGGAAGTGCTCCTAACAGCCCTGTAGTCTCTCAAAGATAAGTATAGACGTCTCCGTACTGATCCACGAGACTCTACTAGACTTGCTCATGACTCGTGAGACCTAAGGGAACCTAGTGCTCTGATACCATGTTGTCACGACCCAAAATCCACTAAGGGTCGTGATGGCGCCGGATACCACTGTCAGGCAAGCCAACACCAAGAAGTTAATTAAATTCCCATTTTAGTATATATTGAAATCACTTTTCATTTATACATTAAACAATAAATAATGAAATTCGCTGAAATAATAATGGTGTCTTTAACAATTCCTGAATACTGAATAAGCTCATAATCATCCCAGAACCCGGTGTCACAAGTGCATGAGCAATTTCTAGGAAAAATAAGGTATAATACAATAACTGTCCGCAATACAAATTGGACAGGAAGTAAAATACAATACGCTGAAAGAGACTATACTAGCTGCAAGTCGCCTCGAGAAATGCAGCTCACCTAGTCTCCGCATCATCTATACTGCTACGCCCAGTAGGCCACTAGAATCACGTGTGCCGGTGCAACAAAAATGCACAGCAAGTGTAGCATGAGTACGAAAACAATGTGTACTCAGTAAGTATCCCGTCTAAACTCGAAGAAGTAGAGACTAGAGGTCGACTTAGACACTTACTAGTGGTCCAATAATAACACGCCAATAATATAATAAATCAAAGATTTTATAAACATGTTGCAACTCAGTAGAATAAAGCAAATGAACAATTCTTTCTTTCATAGGAAATTTCCAGATTCCTTTTCATCATTTATACATTTATCTCAGGCCAGGGAGAACGAATATCAACATTTATAAATCTCAAGGCAAACATTACAAACATGCGCAAATCATGCCGAGGTCGTACATCTCGATCCAACAATATTTAAATTGTGCACTGCCATAGGGTCGAATGGCGCGAACCATAGATGCATCTATTACCCCGCTCGTGAATCATACATGCGACGCAGGTGCACATAGAAACACACATTTTAACAGTCAATCAAGACTTCATCAGGGAAACAATTATTCAAGGAGGTGTAAATTTCTCTTTTACAAGTCAAGAAAATGAAGTTTAACTCTTTTCGAAAGTCATTTGCCACTTCGATATGATTTAAGCAATTTAAACTAACAATAAGGTTACAAGTATTACAAGTAAAGCATGCTTTTGGGTCCTAGACTACCCGGACATAAGCATAATAGTAGCTACGGACGGACTCTCGTCACCTCGTGCGTACGTAGCCCCCGCAAATAGCAACACATATCCAATTAATTCACCTATGGGGACAATTCCCTCTTACAAGGTTAGAAAGGAGACTCACCTTGCTCCGAAGTTCCATAACCGTTATTCCTTGCCCTTCCGAAAACTCAAATCGATTCACATTGCTCCAAAACTAGCCAATAATTATGTAAACTCATTAATATATGATCAATTACTCATTACAATCGAACTTATAACAATTCCTACCCCCGATCGAAAAGTTGACAAAATTGCCCTCGGGCCCACATGCTCGAATTTCGAAATTTTTCGAAGATAAAGTCTACCCATAACCTCACGAACTCAAATATATAATTTACTCCCCATTTCGTGCCCAAATCGTGGTCAAAATCCAAGAATACCAAATTTCTAGGTTTTTCTTCAAAACCCCAATTTTCACTAATTTCCCATGATTTTCCATGTTAAAATCTAGATATAATCCAAGTAATTAACTTGCAATAGGTGGGATCACTTACCATGACATGGATGATGAAAATGGAGCTCCAAAATCGCTCCTAGGTCGGCTCCCATGGAGGAGATGAGATGAAGTGAGCCAAAACCATTTCTTTACACTTATACACCGCCCAGACGACTCTTCTTCGCGTTCGCGAGACCCCCGTCGTGTTCGCGAAGAAGAAAATTTTTGAAAACCATTTTTCAAACTCTTCTCAGACAGCCTCTAGTATAATGGTCATAACATTTTGTAAGAAACTCCAAATAACAAATGGTTTAATGTTTCGAAAACTAGACACCAAGATCTACAACTTTCGTGTTTTGGTCATCTCCCAATTCCTTATAGATTTTGAGGTATATGCTGCCAAAGTCAGCCCTGTGCAACACAAATTTCTTCTGCATCTTCCCGGACAGCCTGTAGTGTACCAGCCATAACGTTTTGTACACAAATCCAAATGCTTAATAATTTACCTTTCTGAAAACTAGACACAAAGGGCTACAACTTTCATAATTTGGATCATCTCCAAATTCTTTATAGATTGCGAGATATGAGCCTCCGAATTAAGACCTGTGCAACAGAGATTTTGTTCTTCGCGAACGCGTGAATCCCGTCGCGAACGCGAAGAAGAAAGTCCCTAAAGCCAAATCCTTCTTTGCGAACGCGAGAGGATCCTCGTGAACGCGAAGAACAACACCAGATACCAGCATCAGCTATTGCAAAACAGCCCGAAATGATCCGAAATCACCCCGAAACACACTCGAGTCCCCCGGGACCCCATCCAATCATACCAACCAGTCCCATAACATAACGCAGACCTGCTTGAGGCCTCAAATCACATCAAACAACGCTAAAACCATGAATCGCACTCTAATTCAAGGTTAATGAACTTTAGAATTTGAAACTTCTATATTTGATGCCAAAACCTATCAAATCACGTACGATTGACCTCAAATTTTGCACACAAGTCATATTCGACATTATGGACCTACTCCAACTTTCGAAATCGGAATCTGACCCTGATATCAAAAATTCCACTTCCGGTCAAACTCCTCAAAAACCTTCAAATTTCTATCTTTAGCAAAATGACTCCAAAATGACCCACGGACCTCTGAATTCACTTTTGATCGCGCTTCCAACACCAGAATCACCATACGGAGCTATTCCCAGAATCGGAATCCCAAACGGACATCGATAACACTGAAATGCACTTCAACCCAAACTTATGAAATTCTTTCAAAAATGGCAACTTCCACAATAGGTGCCGAAACGTTCCCAGGTCTTCCAAAACCCGATTCGGGCATACGCCCAAGTCCGAAATCATCATACAAACTTGCTGGAACCTTCGAATCTCGATTCTGAGGTCGTTTACTCAAAAATCCAATCTTAGTCAATTCTTCCAACTTAAAGCTTTCGAAACGGGAATTCTCTTTCCAAATCAACTCCGAACTTCCTGGAATTCAATTCCGATCATGCGTACAAGTCATAATACTTGAAGTGAAGCTACTCAGGGCCTCAAACCGTTGAACGACGCGCTAGAGCTCAAAACGATCGGTCGGGTCGTTACACATAATAGTTCAACCGAAAATTATACTTTTTGGTCAAACAATTTGGCGCCGTCTATGGGGATTTCTTAGTTAAATTTAGTTTCCTCTAGATCTACAACTCACACGGGCTGATAAAGTAATAAAAAGGGGGGCAAGAACATGATCTCCTTTCTTTGTATGCACAGATCTAATATGGCAGGTAATAGAGAAGAAAGAACGAGTATAATGAACGACCTCACAATCAACCTCTTGAACATCATCAATGAGATTTATGAAGCAGAGGTTGAGGATACAACGCCCAATGCCTCACCCAGGCGAGGCGGATCACCCCCTCCACACTGTAGCATCACAAAATCTCTCGGTAAAGGAGCTTCCACGTCTGTGGCGGAAGAGACGCCACCAGCAGTAAAAAAGCTCCTGAGGCTTAGCTAACTAACACGCTAACCAACATCCTCCATAAGCCCGCTAGGATACGGTTGCAGAAAATACAAGGACTTGCGTTATACCACAAGCGGACGAGTAGCATGACCCGTTTCCTCCTCCAACGACATGTATCACTCACAACGTCGTTAACAGTGTAGATGACGACACCCTCGCAGCCATTTTGAAAAAGATGGAGGAAATAGAGAACGAGAGCAAAGCGCTTCAGGACTAAATAAGAGAACACCAAGAAAGGGTCAATAAGATATCGGGTGCCCCAAAGTTCTTGCCAAAGAGAGATGCTGGTCGGTTCGTCGAGCAGCCATATAGTGATGACGCCACCCCGCATGCCATACCAAAGACCTTTAAAATGCCACCCTACCTGAAAATATATGATGGTACGACTGATCCCGAAGACCATGTAACTCACTACGTCACCGTGGTGAAATGCAATGATCTCACCAAGGAACAAGTATCCTCCATTTTGTTGAAGAAATTCGGCAAGACCCTAATGGGAGGTGCATTAACATGGTATTCACGACTGCCTGCATGTTCCATTAAGACATTCGAAGAAATGACCGACAAGTTCGTAATGGACCATGCTGGGAACAAAAAGGCCGAAGCGAGATTAAACGACATATTTGCTATCAAATAGTCTCCGGGAGAGGGATTGAGGGATTTCCTCGCTCGTTTCAACCGGGTAAGGATGACCTTGCCGAATGTGCCAGAAGGGATGGCAGTTGCAGCTTTTCAGAACGGGCTGAGCAGAAATGGTTCGAGGGCGACGAGAAAGTTATTGAGTCGGCTCATGAAGTACCCCCCAATTACTTGGGATGAAATACACAACGCATATTGTGCCGAGGTCCGAGTAGACAAGGATGACTTCAATGGGCCGACTTGTCGATTGACCTCGGTACAAGCCAAATCCAGAAAAGATCGAAGATATGATATCAGGAGGGACCTCGTAGCTCCGTGACATAACAAGGAACGACATCTACCATATGTCAGTAGCGCCATTGCGTCCTCTTCTCGTCGTGAAGAGGGCTTACCCAGATCAAGGATGGGGACTCACAAGAACGAAAAAGGTATGCCCCTTTGTTATCTGCTCACAATTTTTGTGTGTCACCTATAGAATTAGTTTACGCATTGGAGAAGCTCAGACCAAAGGTGAAGTGGACACAAAAGACGAGGTCAGATCCGAGTACCAGAAAGTCGGATGCCCTTTGCGAATTACACCAAGAACGAGGACACAAAACAAGGATTGCATCACCCTAAGACAGGAGGTCGTAAACATCTTTGACAAGGACACCTCAAAGAATTGCTGAGTGACCGGGGAAGGATAAACTTTACCAGAGGACCCGAACAACATCAGGGACCGCCAAAACTGCCGTCGCCAACCCGCACCATACATATGATCATCAGCGACGGCGATGATGCTTCTACCAACAGCGTGAAGTTCTCCACAACCCATAAGCTCAAACGGTTGATTACCTACAAACGGTATGAAGAACTCGAAGAAAATATCATCTTCCATAAGTCAGATACCCAAAGTTTGGTCTTCCCTCACTATGATGCCCTTGTTATCATTTTACAAATTTTGACACCGACGTGAGGTGCATTATGGTAGATGGTGGAAGCGGCGTATGCATTATCCACCCTCGAGAACTTGCACAAATGAAACTCGAAGATAAGATAGTGCCGCGCTGTATAATGCTAACGGGTTTAACAATGCAGTTGAGCGAACATCCAACGAGATCACACTCCCAGTCCTAGTTGGTGGCGTCACTCTGGAAACTGCATTCCATATCATGGACCAGGACACATCATACAATGCTATAGTAGGGAAACCATGGATACACGCCATGAGAGCCATCTCCTCCAGCTTGTACCAAGCCATCAAATCCCCAACTCCATGGGGATATTCAACATAAAAGGGGAACAACACACATCTTGGGAATGATACCACATCGCCCTAGATTGTACACTGCTTAACAAACGGACAAAGAAAAAGAGCCATAACAATCAACAGGGTCGAGGTAGATATGTGGTGAGAGCGGGGATGTCATCAGAGACCCCGATACGGTCGAAGCTGCAGAACTGACCATAGAAGATCTCGACCCCATTCAATTAGACAACAACGATCACAACAAGAAAGCTTACATCGGCTGCAAACTTCAGGAACCAGGTAAATTTTGTCAATTCTGATCTGCTAACGCGGGCTTGTTTGCTTTTAGCCATCTAGATACGCCAGGTATCTCAAAGGAAATTGCTACACACAAGTTAAACGTCGACCCATTCCATCCCCCGGTGGGGCAGGTTAGGCGTAAGTTCAACTCCATAATAAATGATGCGGTACGCGAAGAGGTCGTAAAACTATTGGTGAATGGCTCCGTCAGGGAGTTGAAATACCCCCAATGGGTTGTGATAACTAGGGATTCTAGTCTATTCTACACTCCTTTTTGCTTAAGTTTTGGATTAAAAGTCTATGCAAGTAATCCCGAAAGCTAACATGTTACGCTTGTTTGTAGTGTTTGGTCAAAAAGAGACAAGGAAGTCAAAAACTAGCTCAAAAAGGAGTGAAACCTGCACAAGTGCAAAGCTGAGTCAGCTGAGCACTACAACGGAAAATCAACCGCCGACGCAGAGGGTCCACCGCTGAGGCCGTCTTGTTTCTGCGCTCAGCAGTGGCAAAGTTCAGAGAGTATGTTTTTGAGTCCTACAAGTCACCGCTGACCGTGATGCTTTTGTGCGGCAGCGGTGCCTCTACCGCGGCCGCGGTGCTTTTATCGCGATCCGCAGTAACAAGATTTAGAGAGCTACAATTTGGGGCTTTACAAGTCATCACTGACCTCGGTGATTTTCCTCGGCAGCGGTGGATTCAGTGCAGCCGCGGTGCATTTACCGCCCTTAGCGGTAGCCTGATTCAGAGGACCAAGAATGAAGCTAAAAGTTGAAGACCGCGGTCCGCACTTGATTTTATACGGCCGATGTTGTCTCAGCGCTGCATCGCCCATTTTCCGCTGTCAGCGGTACCTCTATAGGGGCATTTTTGTCCAAAAAATTTAGCTATGTATAAATACTTCTTTTTTAGATTTTTAGGTCATCTGTTGTTTAGTTGAGCATGTGAACCGCCTACTTTTGCCTTTTTGAGTAATTTTATAGCTAGTTTAGCAATTAATCTTAGATCTTTATCTTGTAATTACTTTGTATGGATTATTATTCATCTAAATCTTTGATTTCTTCAGTTATTATGAGTAGCTAGACCCGTTAGCTAGGGTTGTGGCTCAATCCTAGTGTGGGTATTTAATGGGTCTTCTATTTTATGGGTGAATGATATTTGGTCTGATTTGTGCTTTTAATGTTGAATTGGTGATTGCAAATACTAATATATGCCTTTTTGACTTAGACTCTTCTTGAGAAAGAGAACTCAAGTTTAGGAAATTCAGGCCAACAAGGAATCGGGGTGCATTCTATCTCATTCAAGAGATTGATAGCCCCAATTAAAGGGTTAAACCAAGAGATAGTAATACCCGACTTGAGCCAACTTTGCTTGCACAATTTGAACACCCAATTGGGCTTGAGAAAGCCAATTAGGGCAAAGTCACTCATACTACCTAGAGGTATAGTGTGAGTAGTTTTGTGCATTGGCTATATCACGATCCCAACTATAACAATTTTACCCTAAGTTTTAGATCCCGTTAGGTACTCACCTAGGGGTAAGTCACTTCCCTAGTGCCTTTCCATCAATTTTAAGAAAACCTTACAAAAATATCACACTTAGTCTAATTACTTGCATCATTAGTATAAAAATAGAATAGTGACAAGAATGATTGGCGTCGTTGTAGTATAGTGGTAAGTATTCCCTCCTGTCACGCGGGTGACTGGGTTCGATCCCCGGCAACGGCGCCAAAAAGTTGATCGGAGCCAACCCTACACCACTATAGAGTGGCAAGAGCGGTCAATGTAGCTTTTACCCGATAAGTCGGGATCGAATCCACAGAGAGCTAAGAAAGGTTTGGAATTGGATTCCTATCTAATCTAGGAATGTGCGATGTTCCTAATTGCACTTCCAATCATTCTTGTTTGTTCACTATTCTATTTTTATACTAATGATGCAAGTAACTAGACTAAGTGTGATATTTTTGTAAGGTTTTCTTAATTGATGGAAAGGCACTAAGGAAATGACTTACTCCTAGGTGAGTACCTAACGGGATCTAAATCTTAGGGTAAAATTGTTATAGTTGGGATCGTGATATAGCCAATGCACGAAACTACTCACTCTATACCTCTTGGTAGTTTGAGTGACTTTGCCCTAATTGGCTTTCTCAAGCTCAATTGGGTGTTAGAATTGTGCAAGCAAAGTTGGCTCAAGTCGGGTATTATTATCTCTAGGTTTAACCCTTTAATTGGGGCTATCAATCTCTTGAATGAGATAGAATGCACCCCAATTCCTTGTTGGCCTGAATTTCCTAAACTTGGGCTCTCTTTCTCAAGAAAAGCCTAAGTCAAAAAGGTACAAATTAGTGTTTGCAACCACTAATTCAACATTAAAAGTACAAATCACACCAAATATCATTCGCCCACAAACATTAATGAGCAACTCAATTGAATCGGATGTTGCACCAAATCTCCGTGTGGAGCAACTCAATGAGCTTGATGAGTTCCGGTTTCATGCTCACTCCAGTGCGTCCTTGTATAAGGACAAGACGGAGTACTTACATGAAAGTATGCTCGTAGCAAGGAGTTCAAAGTGGGTGATTTGGTTCTCTTGTTCAACTCCCGGTTACGACTGTTTTCGGGAAAGCTCAAGTCAAAATGGAGTGGACCTTTTGAGGTGGTGCTTGTGACTCCGTTTGGTGCCCTTGATTTGAAAAACAAAAATGGTGAAATCTTCATAGTTAATGAGCAAAGAGTCAAGCACTATCTTGGCAAGTTTGATGACAACCACGTGGGGGCAATGATCCATCTCAAGTGATTGATGGTAACATGCGTCGTGCCGCGACGTTAAATCAGGCGCTTCTTGGGAGGCAACCCATGTGTTTTTCTTCTTTTTTTGATTTTTCTTGGTAGTTAGGATTTGTGGTGGTGAACTAACTGGCCGTGAGATGTGTGTAGGGATGTTTGATGCAGTGCAGGTCAAGATGGAAATATTTCACTATCTGAAGTTTGAACCGCACCCGCACTCCATTTTCGCGGTCCGCGGTGGCCTTTTCGCTGAGGCGAGATCTGATCGCGGTTAGCGGTGCTAAAAAATTCCAAAATGGGGGCTCTCTGAAGTTCCAACCGTGCCCGCGGTACATTCTTCACGGTCAGCGGTGGCTACCGCTGCTGCGTTGCTTTTTCCGCTCTCAGCGGTGGTCTCAGTAAAGTATCCCTTCAGTTCTTCACAAGCGCGGACTGTGGTGATTTACCACGGCCGCGCTAGGTAAGTGTAGTGGGTCCCCTGGGTTTTGTCTATAAATAGGCGGTCAAAAGGCCTTTTACACTTTTCGCTCATTTCACTCTCAAACAACAATCACACTGTTCATCCACGCCCTACTTTGCACAAACACAAGAATTAGACTTCATTTTCACCACTCATCTCACATCTGGTAATTCCACTCATTCCTTAATCTTTAATTTTGTAATTATTTTCTTTTAATTGACAGTTTTTACTTCTTCTTCTTCCTTTTTCTTGTAATTTTGACTTAGGGTTCCTTAGTGTTAATCAAAATTAGTCTTAGATTGTTAGAATTGGTTAACGAATACCTAGTGGAACTCAAAAATGTGTAAATGCATGAACAACTGAAACCCTAGGTTTGCTGGACCCAATTTTGACTTCCGCGACCGCGATGGATTTTCCGCGGTCCCCGATGTGCAAGTTCAGAGAGACATAAAAGAGGGTCTGCGGCCGCGGTTGATTTTCTACGGACAACGGTACAACTACCATGGCCGCACTCCTTTTTCCGCGATCCGCGGTGCACTAGAATCAGAGGGTGGATAGTTTGATCCCCATACCTCTGCGGCCGCAATGGATTTTCCGCGATCCGCGGTGTAGCCTCCGCAGCCGCACTCCTTTTCCGCGGTCCGCGGTCCGCGGTCTTCAGTCTTGTTCAAGCACTGTCAACTGTTCTACTGCTTTTCTAAACTGCTTCTTCTAGTCTTAGTACTAACAGCTTTCCACTAATTATGTTTGCAGACAATGGTCAAATATAGAGGAGGTGGTGACAAACAAAAAGGGAAAGCGGAGTCCTCCCGGGGTAGGGGACAAGCATAGATTAAATTGACCCCAGCAGTTTGGAAATCAATTGGGGAAATGAGAAAGAACATCAGAGCTGCAGATAGAACTGCTTCCCAATCCACGGGAAGTGAGTATGTGCCCTCCCAGGAGGTCTCAGAGTCTGATTCAGTGCCTACACATGTTCCTGAGTTCCAGGGAAGATTCCGTTTGACAGATGAGCCTTCCCCCCACTCTCTCCTACTTCTCCTGCTGTCTTTGCTGTTGAGTCGTCAGATGGCTCAGCAGAGGGTAGTGAGTCTTCTGCTTCAACCTCACCTACAGCTTCGTCACCTGGACAGGATCCCGTAGATAATGAGGTACTGGATGAGGAGGGAGGGGGTGAGACCCGAACAGGGGGTGTGGAAAGAACAAGAAACCCTAAAGTGTGGCGACGAAGGTTTGTCAGTGAGCTGGCATATCACAAGTTCAAGGAGTGGTGGCCTCAAAAGTCACTTATTCATGAGCGCCAGTTCATAGACCAGGATCTTGTGCCTCACAACCCCAACGTGAAGTAGCACTTCACTAAACGAGTGGGATGGGATTACTTCACTGGTAATGTGTGGGATGCTAATGAGCACCTGATCAAGGAATTCTACGCTGATGCCTCCCACATAAAAAAGGACACAAAAGTGACTAAGGTGTGGAACTTGAAGGTTAAGTTTGATGGGAAGACAATCAATGACTACCTGGGCTTCAATGATAAAGATGAGACATTGTACTTAGAGAAGGTGGAGATGGATGAGGCATCCCGCCCGTGGTTGGCATCACTTCTGGCTATCTCGGACACCACTCCAGCATGGTTAACAGTAGGGGTTCCTATCTTTAAGAACACCCTGAACTTCGAGGCAAAAGGTTGGGAGACCTTTGTATGTAACAGACTAGACCCCACTACTCATGAAAACACCCTGTCAGTTTCCCGGGAGATTATAGTGGAAGCTAATATGGCGGGGTTCCCGATCAATGTCGAGAATATCATGTCTAGGGTGATCACAAGAGTGGTCAACAAGGGTGATAGATCGTACTCCTTCCCGAGCTTCCTCACCATGTACTTGGAAGATCAGGAGGTAGAGAAAAGGAATTTTGATGTCAAGGTAAGACCCAAGATGCCCTTTTCATGGTACAGCCTCAAGGGTCTAGACAACCCCAAAGACAAGGGATCCAAGGGCAAAGCTACTACTTCTACTGGCCAATCTGAAGAGCCAGTAGTGGTAGTCACTATTTCACAGCCTTCCACTGCCATACCAGATCCTGCCTCCGGACCATCTACTTCCATACCTTCAACAGTTCCATCCTCCTCAGCATATCCATTGACTGCCCACAGGTTGAGCCAAACACTCTCCAGTATCAACAACTAGATGCAGGCAGCAACTTCTAAGCTGTCTGTGCTATCCAGTTCTGTGGCAGCCCAGTCAGCCCCTGCACAGCCCCAGGTGCCAGCTTCAGTGGAGGTGTCCCTTAAGGAGCTTCTGGACGACCAGAAGAAGCTCCAGGACAACCAAAAGCTGATTATGGATGCTCTTGCAGTTCAAGGAAAATCACTTCAGAAGCTGAGCGAACAGACAAAGAAGCTAAGAATGACTCGGGCCTCGAAGGAGTCAGTAAAGCAGTTGAGGGGAGAGGTAGAGAAGATGAAGTTAGCTGGAGACCTACCATTGGAGTTGCTATTACAGGACCAGCCTCAAGCAGCTCATACTGAGCAGGTTCAGGAGTAGGAGACTTAGGGAGAGCCCAAGAGAAGGAGAGTGATGCCCCAGGTAGATGATGTAGAGATTCAGCTAGAGGAGCCGGAGGGAGGTGCCTCTACCCAGCCACAGGACCCCATGCAGAAAGAGGACCCATAGGGAGTTTTCTTTACTCTTTAACCCTCTCTTTTTGATCTTATTTTTGGTTAATTAGCATTAAGGACAATGCTAGCTTTCATTTGAGGGGGTGGTCCCACTTTTTGATGATTTGGTAGTTGGTCTGTAATGATGACACTATTTTCTCCTTTATGCTTATTTTACACTTTTGGTATGTACATAACTTCACCATTGTTTCACTTTTCGCTATTTTCCAATTTTGGTATGCATATAAAGTTACTTTTTCATGTATATATTCATCCCTCTTATGTATATTCGGCTAAATCCCCTATTGTACATATTTAGTTTACTTTCCGCATTTTACTTCATAGCTTCTTTTGCAATTTTCCTTAATAGCATAGCTTCTTATTTCATTTAGTAGCTTCTTTTCGGTTCGTAGCTTCTTATTTTACGATTTTTTTGTGTTCAATAAGCCTTTGGTTTTCTTAATGCCACGGTTCGTTCCAAAGGTGGTGTTTGTCTGAACCGGGTGGCTCTTCCTGATGATGGATGGCATGACAACCTTCTTAAGGGTTTGTGTATGTTTTTTTTTCATTTTTGGTGTAAATAGTAGCTAGAGAGTAATAGTGCCTCGGGCAAAGCTTCACTTGGGCCTAACACATTTGCCTTTGACCTTATGGTTGGAAACAAATTGGTGTGTATAGGATGGTGATAGTTGTAACCTTGAGACTCCTGTGTTGACTAAACAATCATCAAGTGGTTTTTCGGAACCATTTGCGTTTCTCAAATCTTAGCTACGGTTGTTGTGGGCCCCCGACTCTGTCTCTTTAGCAATCTTATAGCTTGTGTGGTGAGGTATTGATTTGCAAGTCCAAGTCCCGTGCTAATGAGTCTAGAACTTGCCCTGAATGTTTATTGAGGCGAAATCCTAAGTGTAGCTCGACTTGAGAAGTGATTATAGGCTCTCTTTGATCCTAATTGAGACTTGAAAACATCCATAGCCCACCAATGATGATAACCTTAGTCAACCCCATTGAGCCATAGCCCTTATTCTTTCAAAAACCATGATACAAGCCTTTATCTGTTCTAAAATGATCCTCTCTTGGCACCCGATCTTTCCTTATCACAAGGCAAAATCATAAGTTTGGGGAGAGAAACGAGGAATTCAAAAGTGATAAAAGGTACAAAATGAAGAAAGAAAAGCCAACAAGTAAAAAAGAAAGTGAACAATGAAAAAAAATGAAGGGAGTCAACAAAAGAAAAAATGAAAGGTTTGGAAAGACTGGAAAGGAGAAAAAGGATTGAAATGAACAAGAAAGAGTGACAGTGTGTCTCTCTAGCCCCTAAGGAAGTAGTAAATGACTCAAAGAGTCAAGTAAATGTGTGCCAAAATGAAGCAAATGAAGTGCTTAAGGAAAGATGAAACCTTCTTAGATCAATATATCCTACCCTGAACCAAAAGCCTTCATTACATCCCCACAAAAGTCCTACATGATCTTGAGTTGAGTGAGCTTACATTAGTGGTGACTCACATGAGGGGCAAGCTTATGGTACTTAGAGCCGGACTTGTGACCTTCCTTTGAGAGAGATGAGTGTGTTTTCCACAATCCTCGTTCTGAGTGCTACAATCTAAAAGTGAGGTTTTGCTTATGGAGAGTTGAGAAGTATGAATTTGGTTCCACAATGACCAAAGTATTAGAAAGAGTTTCCTTGATGAGTTGCGTCAACTCTTGATGCTTTTGTGTCACGCTAAATCCATGGTGCTTAAAACAGGTTGAGTGTTGTTAATGATGCATTTGAGTTGATGTCAATTGTTAGTCCCAATTGATGCTAGATGCGGTCACTTTAGGACGGCTGAATTTTCTTTTCTTTTATCTTAAGGAGGTGGGAATTATTTTGTTTGCTTGAGGACAAGCAAAAGCTTAAGTTTGGGGGAGTTGATAACTAGGGATTCTAGTCTATTCTACACTCTTTTTTGCATAAGTTTTGGATTAAAAGTGTATACAAGTAATCCCGAAAGCTAACATGTTATGCTTGTTTGCAGTGTTTGGTCAAAAAGAGACAAAGAAGTCAAAAACCAGCTCAAAAAGGAGTGAAACCTGCACAAGTGCAAAGCTGAGTCAACTCAGCTCTACAAAGGAAAATCAACTGCGGACGCGGAGGGTCCACCGCTGAGGCAGTCTTGTTTTCGCGCTCAGTGGTGGCAAAGTTCAGAGAGTATGTTTTTGAGTCCTACAAGTCATCGCTGACCGTGATGCTTTTGTGCGGCAGCGGTCCCTGTACCGCGGCCGCGGTGCTTTTATCGTGGTCCACAGTTACAAGATTCAGAGAGCTATAATTTGGGTCTTTACAAGTCACCGCTGACCGCGGTGATTTTCCGTGGCAGCGGTGGATTCAGTGCGGCCGTGGTGCATTTACCGCCCTCAATGGTAGCCAGATTTAGAGGACCAAGAATGAAGCTAAAAGTTGAAAACCGCGGTCCGTGCTTGATTTTATTCGGCCGCGGTTGTCTCAACGCTGCAGCGGTTCATTTTCCGCTATCAGCGGTACCTCCGTAGGGGCATTTTTGTCCGGAAAATTTTGCTGTGTATAAATACTTCTTTATCAGCTTTTTTGGTCATCTGTTGTTTAGCTGAGCACGTGAACCGCCTACTTTTGCCTTTTTGAGTAATTTTATAGCTTGTTTAGTAATTAATCTTAGATCTTTTTCTTATAATTACTTTGTATGGATTATTATTCATCCAAATCTTTGATTTCTTCAGTTATTATGAGTAGCTAGACCCGTTAGCTAGGGTTGTGGCTTAACCCTAGTGTGGGTATTTAATGGGTCTTCTATTTTTGGCCTTTAATGTTTATGGGTTAATGATATTTGGTCTGATTTGTGCTATTAATGTTGAATTGGTGGTTGCAAACGCTAATTTGTGCCTTTTTGACTTAGGCTCTTCTTGAGAAAGAGAGCCCAAGTTTAGGAAATTCGGGCCAACAAGGAATTGGGGTGCATTCTATCTCATTCAAGAGATTGATAGCCCCAATTAAAGGGTTAACTCTAGAGATAGTAATACCTGACTTGAGCCAACTTTGCTTGCACAATTTGAACACCCAATTGGGCTTGAGAAAGCCAATTAGGGCAAAGTCACTCAAACTATCGAGAGGTATAGAGTGAGTAGTTTCGTGCATTGATCACGATCCTAACTATAACAATTTTACCCTATGTTTTAGATCCCGTTAGGTACTCACCTAGGAGTAAGTCACTTCCCTAGTGCCTTTCCATCAATTAAGAAAACCTTACAAAAATATCACACTTAGTCTAGTTACTTGCATCATTAGTATAAAAATAGAATAGTGAACAAACAAGAATGATTGGAAGTGCAATTAAGAACATCGAACATTGCTAGATTAGATAGGAATCCAGTTCCAAACCTTTCTTAGCTCTCTGTGGATTCGATCCCGACTTATCGGGTAAAAGCTACATTGACCGCTCTTGCCACTCTATAGTGGTGTAGGGTTGGCTCCGATCAACTTTTTGGCGCCGTTGCCGGGGATCGAACCCGATCACCCGCGTGACAGGCGGGAATACTTACCACTATACTACAACGATGCCAATCATTCTTGTCACTATTCTATTTTTATGCTAATGATGCAAGTAATTAGACTAAGTGTGATATTTTTGTAAGGTTTTCTTAATTGATGGAAAGGCACTAGGGAAGTGACTTACCCTTAGGTGAGTACCTAACGGGATCTAAAACTTAGGGTAAACTTGTTATAGTTGGGATCGTGATATAGCCAATGCACGAAACTACTCACACTATACCTCTCAGTAGTTTGAGTGACTTTGCCCTAATTGGCTTTCTCAAGCCCAATTGGGTGTTCAAATTGTGCAAGCAAAGTTGGCTCAAGTCGGGTATTACTATCTCTAGGTTTAACCCTTTAATTGGAGCTATCAATCTCTTGAATGAGATAGAATGCACCCCGATTCCTTGTTGGCCTGAATTTCCTAAACTTGGGTTCTCTTTCTCAAGAAGAGTCTAAGTCAAAAAGGCACATATTAGTATTTGCAATCACCAATTCAACATTAAAAGCACAAATCAGACCAAATATCATTCAACCATAAAATAGAAGACCCATTAAATACCCACACTAGGATTGAGCCACAACCCTAGCTAACGGGTCTAGCTACTCATAATAACTGAAGAAATCAAAGATTTAGATGAATAATAATCCATACAAAGTAATTACAAGATAAAGATCTAAGAATTAATTGCTAAAACTAGCTATAAAAATACGTCAAAAAAGGCAAAAAGTAGCGGTCACATGCTCAGCTAAACAACAGATGCCTAAAAAATCTAAAAAAGAGTATTTATACACAGCAAATTTTTCGAACAAAAATGCCCCTATGGAGGTACCGCTGACAGCGGAAAATGGGCGATGCAGCGCTGAGACAACATCGGCCGTATAAAATCAAGTGCGGACCGCGGTCTTCAACTTTTAGCTTCATTCTTGGTCCTCTGAATCAGGCTACCGTTGAGGGCGGTAAATGCACCGCGGCTACACTGAATCCACCGCTGCCGCGGAAAATCAGCGAGGTCAGTGATGACTTGCAAAGCCCCAAATTATAGCTCTCTAAATCTTGTTACTGCGGATCGCGATAAAAGCACCGCGGCCGCGGTAGAGGCACCGCTGCCGCACAAAAGCATCACGGTCAGCGGTGACTTGTAGGACTCAAAAACATACTCTCTGAACTTTGCCACCGCTGAGCGCAGAAACAAGACTGCCTCAGCGGTGGACCCTCTGCGTCCGCGGTTGATTTTCCGTTGTAGTGCTCAGCTGACTCAGCTTTGCACTTGTGCAGGTTTCACTCCTTTTTGAGCTGGTTTTTGACTTCCTTGTCTCTTTATGACCAAACACTACAAACAAGCGTAACATGTTAGCTTTCAGGATTACTTGTGTAGACTTTTAATCCAAAACTTAAGTAGAAAAGAGTGTAGAATAGACTAGAATCCCTAGTTATCACGACCCATTGGGGGTATTTCAACTCCCTGACGGAGCCATTCTCCAATAGTTTTACGACCTCTTCGCGTACCGCATCATTTATTATGGAGTTGAACTTACGCCTAACCTGCCCCACCGGGGGATGGAATGGTTCGACGTTTACTTGTATAGTTTCGTGCATTGGCTATATCACGATCCCAACTATAACAATTTTACCCTAAGATTTAGATCCCGTTAGGTACTCACCTAGGAGTAAGTCACTTCCCTAGTGCCTTTCCATCTATTAAGAAAACCTTACAAAAATATCACACTTAGTCTAATTACTTGCATCATTAGTATAAAAATAGAATAGTGAAAAAACAAGAATGATTGGAAGTGCAATTAAGAACATCGCACATTGTAGATTAGATAGGAATCCAATTCCAAACCTTTCTTAGCTCTCTGTGGATTCGATCTCGACTTATTGGGTAAAAGCTACATCGATCGCTCTTGACACTCTATAATGGTGTAGGGTTGGCTCCGATCAGGTCGCCAAGGTAGTCATGGTGAAAAAGAAGAATGGGAAGTGGAGGATGTGAGTAGATTTCATAGATTTGAATAAAGTGTGCCCCAAGGACTCGTTTCAGTTACCCACATCGACCAACTCATCGACGCAATGGCCGAGCACGAACTATCGAGCTTCTTGGACGCCTACTTGGGCTATAATCAGATCGTCTTTGAAGAAGAGGATCAGGAAAAAACCACTTTCATCACCCATCAGGGGACGTACTACTACAGAGTTATGCCCTTCGAACTGAAAAACGCAGGGGCAATGTACCAAAGGTTAGTAACAAATATGTTCAAATATCAACTCGGCAAAATGATGGAGGACTATATAGACCAAATGCTGGTCAAATCCAAAAGGAAAGAAGATCACATCGACCACTTGAGATAAACCTTCGACATACTCAGATAATACAGAATGAAACTGAACACCGAAAAGTGTGCATTCAGTATGGCCTCAGGAAAATTCCTAGGTTTCCTAGTATCACAACAAGGTATCGAGGTCAACCCCGATCATATAAAAGACATCAAAAGGATACTAGAGCACTTGACCACCAAAAAACAAGTTCAGAGGTTGACTGGCCGTGTCACCGCCCTTTCAAGATTCATCTCGTGATCATCAGATAGGTGTCAAAAATTCTTCAACGTGCTCAAGAAAGATAACGACCTCCAATGGACTTCAGAGTGCGTTCAATCCCTAAAGGTACTAAAAGCATACTTGTCATCACCACCACTGCTTTCAAAACCAGAGTTGGGGGAACGTCTCCTCGTCTACCTCGCCGTATCCGAAGTGGCCGTGAGTGCAGTCCTGGTCCGAGAAAGCAAAGGTACGCAGTCTCTTATCTATTACATTAGCAAAACATTAGTCGACGCCGAGACGAGATACCCTCATCTCGAGAAACTGGCTCTGAACTTAGTTGTAGCTTCACAAAAGCTTAGACTATATTTCAAATGCCACCTTATCTTGGCATAAGAAGCATTTTGCATAAACCTGAGCTATCAGGCAGGTTGGCCAAATGGGCCATAGAACTGAGTGAGCACGATATCACATATCAGCCGTGAACAACAATAAAGTCAAAAGTACTTGCAGAATTCGTTGTCGATTTCAACGTAAAAGTAATTCTTGAAGTCGAAAGAGAAGCCGTCCATGCTTCTCCGTAAAGACAAAACCTCTGGGTCCTGTACATCGACGACGTATCCAATGCATCGGGATCCGTACTAGGAATCGTACTTGAAGTCCCCACCAGCAAAGTGATTTGCCAATCTCTAAGATGCCCGGATATGACTAACAACGAGGCCGAGTACGAGGCCGTAATTGCAGGGTTAAGGCTACCGCTTAAATACGGGGCAAAACGGTTGAGTCTATGCTGCGATTCTCAACTCGTGGTCAGTCAAGTCACAGGTGCTTTCCAAATGAAGGAACACAGGTTACAAAAATACTAAACCGAAATCTGCAAGTTGCTGCCCGAATTCAACAAATGTCAACTCGACCAGATCCCGCGAGCACAGAATGCCAAGGCGGACGACCTTGCCAAATTAGTCGCAGCCACCAAAAACATTACAACTGAAAATAGAAGTGTAGTCCACCTTCTCAACTCATCGATAGATCTAATCGAGGTAAGAACCATAAACCTGACTTGGGAATGGCGCAACCGCCTTGTTACATACTTACAGGACGAGGTACTTCTAGTTGATAAAAAAGAGGCCAAGAAATTACGAATGCAAGCAGCCATGTACAGCATCATTCACAATGACCTATACAAAAGAACGTATGGCACCCCTCTAGTGAAATGCCTGGGCCCAAATCAAACACGGCGCGTCCTTGAAGAGGTCCACGAAAGCCATTGCGGAGCCCATTCCAGAAATCGGCCTTTGGTTAGATGCCTCATATTGGCAGGGTATTACTGGCCCACCATGAAAAAAGAGGCGGCTGATTTTGTGAAAAAATGCGAGCAGTGCCAAAAGTACGCCCCAATGATCCACCAAGCAGGCGAGCACCTCCACTCAGTCACTTCCCCTTGGCCATTCATCAAATGGGGAATGGACATCATGGGCCCCCTCCCGGCGGGGCGAGGTAACGTATGATTTCTTTTGGTTTTAATTGACTATTTCTCTAAGTGGGTAGAAGCTAGAGCATTCGCCCAAATAACGAACAAGAAGTGATCGCCTTCATATGGAAAAACATCGTATGCCTTTTCGGCCTCCCTTAAAAGATTAGCTGCGACAACGGACCACAATTTACAAGAAAAAAGGTCGCCAAATTTTTTGAGAAATGGCGTATCGAAAGAATACTCTCAACGTCGTATCACCCGGAGGGCAACGGGAAAGAGGAGTCCTCCAACAAGTCGATACTGAACATCATGAAGAAAAAACTTGAAGACGCCAAAGGGCTATGGTTGGAAATACTACCAGAAGTACTCTGGTCCTACCGAACAACGCCAAAGATGAGCACGCGAGAGACGCCTCTCATTAGTCTACGGGACAGACGGAACACTATCATAACAAAAAGCAAAGGTCAGACCACTCAAAGTTGGGTTTACGTGCTCAAAGCTAAAACACAAGCAAGCAAAGACCCACGAGAAGGTAAACTGGGAACAAATTGGGACATCCCATACAAAATCACGGCAACAACGAACAAAGGGTCATTCCAACTAGAAACAATAGAAAGAAAACTACTACCAAACAACTGAAATATCACCTACGTCAAGTACTTCAACTTTTAAGAAAGAGAGACCTCTAATTCGTACTCTTTTTTCCCACACTTGAGTTTTGTCCCAAGTGGGTTTTCTCAAGGTGGTTTTTTACGAGGCGATGAAGGGGACACTCCAGGTTGAAGTACGCACAGACGGAGGCACAGGATGGCTAGTTCATTGCTCGACCTCTCAGGACCTCTAGCTAGATCAATGAAGGGACTAAATAGACCGGGACTAGGACTGGAACGCCAGCCAACGCCCGGAAAAATATGTAAATTTCTCCAAGTGTATGAACAAAGCACAAATGCATGAAGTCTATTTCTATTGCTCCAAATGTACAACTAAGGCAACGTCGCCTAAAAATTTCACAACACCGACAAATGCTGCACCAAGAGGCATAGCTAACTGGCCCTCGGACATAACTAAATATAGGTTATATTCGACATCGCTCCGAATCAGCACCTAACCGACCATCGACTATAACTAAATATAGGTTATATTCGACCTCTCTTGAATCAACACCTAACCGGCCCTCGGCCATAACTAAATATAGGTTATTTTTGACCTCGCTCGAATCAACACCTAACCGGCCCTCGGCCACAACTAAATATAGGTTATATTTGACCTCGCTCGAATCAACACCTAACCAACTCTCGGCCTCAACTAAATATAGGTTATATTCGACCTCGCTTGAATTAGCACCTAACCGTCCCTCAACCATAACTAAATATAGGTTATACTCAACCTCGCTCGAATGAACACCTAACCGTCCCCCGGCTATAATGAAGTATAGTTTATATTCAACCTCGTTCGAATTAACACCTAACCTGCCCTCGGCAATAAATAAACATATGATATGTTCGATCTCGATTTTAAATTCACATCCACTAGCCCTCGGCCATGATCAAACTTGGGTTTTGTTTCGACCTCGTTCGAACTAATACCAATCAAACTAAGGATGTGTTCAACCCTATTCGAGCTAAGTGATTACGACTAAGAAAACCAAGACAACCAAACAACAAAATCAAAGAGCATACAAGCACGAACCGAAGAAAAAGAATCAGGTGCAAATAACAAAAATGATATTTCATACTTCTAGAATATTTTTACAAAGGCTCGAAAAGACGCCCACAAAAGTGCACAAGTGTGCGGCAAAACAAAAAATAAGGAAAAGAAAAAGTACTGATCACTGCCAGGCCCGGCAGCGCCATCTACCCCTTCACCATCACCACCGCCCTCGGGATACTTGTCCTCATACCAGGCGTCCTCTTCGATCCAATCCATGCCGGCATATCTCTCATCGTCACAGGCATCCGGTGTAGCAGGATCATAGCCACAAGCGACACGAGCTCCGCGTGCCTTAACATGAGCATCCTCGAAGACGGCTTCCAAAATGGTTCCCGCCATCATCAGATCTCTAAATATATCCAGCTGTGCCTCGGCATGAATCCACTCCTCTTACAAATCTCGGGGAATATCAAGAAAACCAGGAGTACGGGAAGAGGACGGCCGAGCCAGTAATTGGGCTTTCTCGGATTCAAGAGCGACGACTCGATCACAAAGGCTAGAAGCCTCTTTTTCCAATTCTCCAATCCGTTTATCAATCCGCTCCTCTTTAAGCCTCTCCCTCTCCAAGGAACTTTCTCGCTCGGAACGAGGAACACGGATCACGATCTTCTAAGACTCCGCCTTCCTCATAGCCCCTGTCACACCTCCCTTTTCCCGAAAGGGATATAAGAGAGTTTTTCCAATTAAAGGGACAATAACCGAAATGGAATTTTTATTAGATTCAGAGTCGCCACTTGGGATAATTATATGGTGTCCCAAGACACCGGTTTATTTTAAATCCCAAATCGAGGAAATTTAACTCTGTTTAAAGTCTGCAAAATCAGAAGACCGGGTAAGGAATTCTCTTAACCCGGGAGAAGGTGTTAGGCATTCCCGAGTTCCATGGTTTTAGCAAGGTCGCTTTAATCATACCTGGCTTAATTAATTGTCTATTACTTATTTAGAACCTATATACATTTTTACCTTTTACCGCTTTTAATACTTGATTATTAGTAATACAGAATTATCTTAAAACGAGTCACGCGTACGCTTACTCATTTTTTTGCGCGTTAAGAATCATGTCACGCGTACATGTACACAATTAATCACGCTTTATTAATTATTAAGAAATTTGGCCGAAGTTGCGCGAACGCATACCTCAATTTATTTTGTAAATCACAATTATGTCACGCGAACGTGTAGATAATCACGATAATTTATTAACTAGGGGGCATGCCTAAAAGTATATTAGCATTCATGGAAAGAGATAACACTTATTCTTATTTGCATTTGGGTAAGCTCCACTACCTCACTCTAAGCATGAATCTCAATGCCAAAAATCACAATAAAACAATAACAACTATAGAGTTTAAACTCCTTTAATAAATTCAGGTCAACATCCAAGAAACCAACTGGCGAATTCAAGAAAATAGGATTCTCTCCTTTGCTGGATGAACAAAGACTCAATCTTGAATATAAATTAAGAATTCAACCAGATAGAATGTTCATTCAAAATTGCGAACGAGAAGTATCACTATTCATAATTCTAGCAACAATCAAATTTTAGAAACTTAGAAAGATGGATCTAAGCCAACCAAAGAATATAACTTCAAAACAAAACGGAATAAGAATGACACTTAAATGTATAGAAATCTAATTGCGACCTTGAATGTTCAACACAAATCAATTCCAAATCAACTGCATCTAAACGAGCTTTCAAACACATTTTATGCTAACTAACCCTGGCTCTTATCACACTTAAATCAACACCAAAATAAACAGTAAAAGGGAAAGAGATGGACCTGGAAAAATGACTTTTAATTAGTATAACTCCAGCAAATTATAGTAGCTGAAAAGAACCAATCATTGCATCCAGAAATTAACGCGAACAAAATCTCGAACGCGAACTCGACTCAACCTCGGATCATACGGAATCCATGGGTTTTTAGAAAATAAGAAATTTAAAAAAAACTAAGAAAATGAAGAAAACAGGGGTCTGCCGATTTCTTTTCGTCCGTTCCTCCATTGTTTTCATCTATGTTTTTCAATTCTTGTTTTTTCTTCTTTTTCGTTTTTCGTGTCTTTTAGTGGAAAGAAAAAGATGGTTAAAAAGTCAAAAAAGAAAAAGGGGGGGGGGGGGGGGGGG